>NW_027176705.1:14393467-14668467 GCF_023349555.1 Cebidichthys violaceus
CTCGGCTCGCTGGAGAGCCTGATGGATGATTTACAGGCGGCCGGCCTCTTCCCTCTAAAAACCTCCTTTGGTGGATAAGCCTCGTTCATTAACCCTCTCACACGTCTGAGCCCACGCAGGCTGGACAGCCTTACACTTTGTCTATGTAGCAAGAAGAGAACAATACGGAGAGAGACTTCTATCTCCTTTAAAGCTTTCCACCGAGGTCTAGTCTAAGTCGCCGCGCTGGGAAGCCACGGCTTACTCCCGTGGGCCTCATGTAAGAGCCTCCTGCTCTGTCCTCCTCCACTTTACAGATAATAAAAACACAGAGGCGGGGGGGGGGGGGGGGGGGGGGGGGGCTCTTTTTAATTAAAAGTGCAACTGTAACCTTGAATTTATTGATTCTTAAAACGTTTTAAGGTTGGTGTAAAGCAGTAAAGCTAAATTTCAACACAAGAATTCTGTCATACAAACGGAGCCTGTATTGGTATCCGGCATCGCTGTGCTATAGAGCCGACTGCCCGATAAATGCTGCACACTTCAGGGCCACGCTGTCACGAAGCAGAACCGGTCAGCTCGGATTGCCGGTAGTTTCTCCAATATGCCAGAGATTGTTGATAGTGGAAACACAAAGGCTCAGTTATATTCTATTCAGTAACACTAGATTATGTTAGCGTTACAAAAAAAAACAATCTTTCCACTGCTTGTCCTTGCTCTAAAAAGTATAATGTAGACATAATAACATGGCTTTTAATAATTGCAAGGCAGTATAAAATCAATAAATCCATAGCAGGACCACAGCACACAGTCACACGCATGTAAATCCAGCTGAATTGGTGTCAAGTGTTCAACTGCTCAAATCAGCAACCCAGAGTACTTGCTGCAGGTATTGTACTTAAACACTTGAACGTGCTAAATGTGCCTCTTTGTGCTTCCATGGGGAGACTATTCACAGTAAGTGTTAAATACCACACAAAAAATGTTACATTTATAAATTCTGTAGCATGTACAAGTGTTTTTGACTTTCAAAGACACACGATTTGACAAATGCTACAGGTGAGATTGAAATATTACGCAGGCATCGGAAGTACACTTTGTCCTGATCGACTCTCCCTTTATTTTGGAAGTTTTGGAATACTTCTACACTAAACCTCTCGTCGCACGGCAGCTACATTTTTCGCTGAATGTCTTATTTCTTCTACATGTGTCACTGTCATTACAAGAGGGTGAGTCTCAACAGTCACCCCTTCTTAGCACCTACAGGGAAACGTCTTTGTTGGAGCGATAGAGCTTGAAAATTGAATTTAAAAAGTGTCCCAGACTTTTGTCCATTACGGTCTCTAGCCATGCTGTGTAAATAATTGATTGGTTTTGCTTTAGAAGAACAGCGGACTGTATCTAATGCATTCACTTATCATCCAAACCAAAGGACATATTCAAAATGAGCAAATGACATGAGGCAATATTTAAGTGGGAAACCGGCCAGGTATCCATGATGTCTTTATTGTGCTTTTGAAGAAAATTAAACGACTTTAATGACTGGCAGCATTTAGAGGCTCCCGTCTCTGTGTGGAACAACGGCAGGAACGGCATTGTGAACGGAACTCAAAGTGAGAGTAATGAGGTACACAAAACAATAACGCCAATTCAGCCAGCGACAGCCCAACATCCCCCGCTCAGCCCACTCTGTGTTTTCTGCCAGTATCAGACCATTTTTATACTGGAGAAGCAAATAACCAATTTTCTATTATTTCAGCTTGCAAATGTGAGATACGTTGTATCAAAACAAACGTTGTATATAAATGTGTTTGGCTGGAGATGTTACTGCGCGCTGAATAGAACCTGCATGTATACACGAGTGTGTGTGTGTGTGTGTGTGTGTGTGTGTGTGTGTGTGTGTGTGTGTACAAACGCAGAACTATCAGTGAAATACATTTAGACATCCTCTCTCCTCTTTGTCTGACATTGTAATTACCATTCAAACCAGCCAGGCTAATTACCTCCGCGTTTAGAAAAATAATCAGGTCTGTACACAAATCAAGACTAGCCATAGACGCCTCGGCCTGGCAACCAAAAACTATAATCAGGGTCTACTGGGCCTGCTTATTATATTTCTCATTTAATCAAAAGTTGCATTAAGATTTAAAGTGATCAATTATTCTATCATTTAGTTTTCCAAAGACTATTGTTTAAATCCCCTAAATTATTCATTATATTCTGTCAATCAAAATTTTCTGTTGAATTTGTTACAAATTCTAACCCCACCCCCACTGGGCTCTAATGCAATTTATTAATTAAGGATAATTAATATGGCTTGTTTACAAAATATGTTTCCATTGTCCCAAACAAATTTGACTCCATTAGTAACAGCGGCTGGAAATCATTTGTGAAAAGACGAAGTCCTGTGAAGCTTGGAGCCAGACATTATTGACAAGGAAGCTTTGGAATCACAGTATTGATTTGAAGAGGAACTGGACCGTGCAAGTCTTGCTTCCAACAACAGGCACAGCAAAGTTCTGATCAGACCAAATGAACAAAAAAAAATATGTGTGAGCTGTAATTTGCTTATATTTGTCGATGTGCAGCAAGTTGAAAGCTAATTTAAGATCTCATTCTCAACTCGTCAACCTATGCCACTCCACTTTGGGTCGAGGGCTTTTTCTACGACTGAAATTCGGCATCTTTTGTCCGAAACGCCCTGTGGAGCGTCTCTTTCTAGCAAGCGTTACAACACGTCAGATCTTATTCTAACAGTTAAAAGAAGAATAAGCTCTGCCGAATTTACAGAGAGACAACTTCACAACCTCGGGGTCAGCCATCCAACATGGAAGTCGACAGTACGACACAAGAGTTGATCAAATACGAAGAAAAAAAAGAGTAAAAAAAAACGCCGCTTCAGAAAATCCGACGCCTGCCTTTTCCATTTGTTTTGTTGGAGATCAAAGGAAAGTCAACACTCTGACCAGTGATGCAGATCTGCAGAGTTTAACTTGATGTTTCAAGAAACAGGAAACACAGAGGCTGACAAAAAAAAAAAAATAGCCTCATTATACAGCGCTGCATGAGCAATGGCAAGCTTTCTAAAATAATCTTTTTGTCGGTGCCCTTTGCCAGCCAGCAGCCATTTCCGTGCCTTCACTGCTCTACCCAGTAGCTGCTTTATTGTGATGCTAAACAGTGAGTTTTGACATTCAGGAGGGCCCTGCCAAAGGACAGGCTAGTGGACGCAGCAGAGAAGAGAAGGCCTTAATGGGTTCAACTGGAATGGAAAGCATCTGCTAGTCTCCACAGGCTGGAGGAGAGGGAAATGTCAAGTATGGTTATTACAGAGCAGGCAGCAGCTCAAGGAATTTTCACCTGAATGAAAAACAGTCTGGGACATTGCACATCTCCACACATTAGCGCCCCGAATGAACCCATTCACACCGAGCAGCACATGCTACGGTGATGTGACACACATGTTAACAAGCACAAACAAAATAAATACACACATTCAGTCAATGCAGTGCCGCTAACTACCAATGCTAAAGTTTTTCTCTTGCTCGTTTGGAAAATATCCTCAATAAAAAGACTTGATTCAAGGTAAAACTACCCTCTCCTGGATGGCAGGGCTAATCACGTGCTTGTGAAGTGATCTGCAGAAAGTCCCAGAGTGAGATTTTCTTTTTCTTCTCTTTTTTCCACAAGATCACTTGAGTTTGTTTGCTAATTTGTACCCCCGAGGATGCTAATCAAAGCTAGTGCCAGGCTAATGAAGCTCTTAAGCCCAGAGGCCAGAGACACAAACCATGGCCATGTGACTCAAGGCTGAGCGAGTGTCTACAAGGGGACGCGCGTGCGTGCGTGCGTGTGCGTGCGTGTGCGTGTGTGTGTGTGTGTGCGTGCGTGCGTGTGCGTGTGTGTGTGTGTGTGCGTGTGTGTGTGTGTGTGTACGTGCTGAAGTGAAAGCATGTGGCTGTATACAGTCAAATATGCGAATAAGTGAGTGTATGGGCATGAGAGGGCGGTACTGTATAATAGCAGATCAGCAAAGCCTGAGTCTCACTCTCTAAGGGGGATCCAGCATCAAACGGATCCTGCAGCCTGAGGGCTGGCCTTCCCGCTCTGTCAGCGTGGAAATTTCTTTCGCTGCACTCAGAGCTTCTGGATCAGCGGCGAGACACATAGCAGGTGGGAGTGGCGGCAGACATGACAGCCAGAGAGAGAGAGACAGAGGCAGTTTGGAAGAATGCGATCATTTTTATCACCGCAGACTAAAGCGGCCCTGGGAATAATCAACAACAGGAGCCTTGGCGTTTGCTCCTCGTTCTGTACGAGTGCGGTGCACTAGAGAATGATACCTGGATATGGGGCTATTTACAGATTGGTTATTGCAGGAAGGTGAGTGGAATTTTAAAGCACAGATCATCCCCTTTCATCACTCCCACTTAAAGTCTCCGCTCTGCCTCCCGAGTCGAGGCGGCTTAGTGGGCAACCATAGCGACACACGCTAACGGAAGATGTGTCTCTTTCTGCCAAAGGCCCACAGTGTGACCAGTCGCTAATGTTAGCCTGAAGCACAACGCCAGACAGACGGCCTACTGAAAAAGACAAACAAATAAAAAAGGAAAACAAATGCTTCGGGAAAATGGAAGCACAACTGTGAGACGCTAAAGCACCTGTAAAGCTCTTTTACCAAAGGTGTTACCACAGAGACGGAACTCAAGCGCCTCCCTTTGCAGATGGCATAGATACAAAAAGGGGAAATGGCACTCATTTTCCCTCCCGCAACAACAAAAGTTCATATAATCATCTCCCAAGCTCTTTCTCTCCCTGACGGCTACGTGATATGGCTGCTGGCGTTGGTAAATGTGGGAGGACCAGGAATGTGTGTGGCTGGGTGATAAGGCTGCTGTAAAATTTAATTAGCACAAAGCCATGGTGAGAATGACTTCATTTCTCACTGCATTATTAACTAGAGTACTGTGTAAGAGCCTAGTCTCAATCGATGTACGTAAACCGCTCCATGAGAAAAGGGGGGCTGGAAGGAGGGAGAGACAAAGACAGAGAGCGGGCGAGACGGGGGGAGAAAACAATGACACATTATACTTAAATACTTGATGTAAAAAAAAGAGGTTTGTATCGAGACTAAACCCCTGATGAATCTTCAGACTTTTTTCTTTTTTTACCCACTGGCTTTTCTGCCTCTGCTCCCTGCACATAAGGTGCGTATTGAGGCAGGCAGAAGGCGAGACAGTACGCACGTGGAAAGAAAAGACGAGGAGGATCTCAGACGCCGGCTGAATAGCAATCCCACATTAGCGGCTTCACTTACTGTTTGGGGCCTGAGCTGGTGTGAATGGGCTGATTAGGGTCCTTGGCTCAACATGCTGAACACCAGTTTCCATTTCACGATCCACAGCCTTTATTACAGCCCGGCTTCCTCATAATCCAGCTAAAAGTGGATATCGGAGGAGCCTGATCGGCTTAGGACTTGGCTGGAAACGTGGGCTGTACGGCGGAGCGACATTGAGCAGAGTGCAGAGGTGTTCGTTATCATATGTTTTCTATTAGGACTGAGTGGGCACAGCCGAGCTCGGGTGGCTGTGTGTGTGTGTGTGTGTGTGTGTGTGTGTGTGTGTATATGTTTGTGCATGCTGCTCTCATCCATCACGCTGACCTCCCCAACCAGTCGAGTGAATATATATTCGGCACACCATTTCACTTTCTCATCTTCTTACACTTTGGACTGGGCTCGGATAACAGAGATTAGTACGATTTTACGAACAAGGCTATATTTGCTAGAGGTGTGTTAAGCTTGCCCTCTTAGCATCCGCTAACACAGTCATTAGCAGTTTTGACACAACTTGATACGGATGTGCATCACGCTTTAACACGTTTCGGTGGAAGAAGGCCTCGGAATCAGGAGGCAGGACTTCCGTAACGGCGCGAGTGGGAGCCATTAAAAGACGTTTTTCATTATCTACATCCGCGCCTCCAAGGCAACAGAACAAGCAAACAGCATCACGATCACATAGTGAGTGATAAACTGCAATCTATAGAAACATATTTCATGCTAATTACTGCCTGTATTACACACAGGGCACATGGTGGGTACTTGGCGCTGCTTCCAGGCTAAAAAGGTGAGAAGAGTCGCTGGTTCAATCGCCAGACCAGTAGAAGAAAGATCTGAGACGATGACTCGGCAACTACTTGAGAAAAGCTGCTAAGTGGTCAACAGATCTTGACGGTTTTGTACTGGGCAGTTTGCAATGCGCGACTGAGTGTCACTGTGAAAGAGTGCAGCATGGCATTCAATGAAAAGAGAACATTGTTCTCAGCAAATCTTCAATAAAAAAGGTAGAAAAAAATATATCTTTCCTTTAGTGTTCTCTACAGCCCTCACTTACTAAGTCTCACGACACATGTTGGACCTAATTACCCTAGCCTCTCTGGTAAGGTGACCTCTTGTTCCATCTGTTCAATGCATGTGCGCACAGGCTCAAACATGCACGCACGCACACACACACACACACACACACACACACACACACACACACACACACACACACACACACACAGAGACCGAGTGCAGCACTTCAGACAGACAGACAGACAGACAGACAAAGGCAGGTCAAGGTAGACTTTCCCATCTGGACACGCCTTTGTCTACAAGAGCCGTTAATCATCTAAACCTCCGATCAAGTGTGGCGCTAAGAGAGACGCCGTGCCTCCGAGTGGCCAGATGATTGTGGACATGAATACAGGGAGAGCAGTACACCTGTCCAAGTCTTCCACTCAGCTAATGCCCCCCCCCCCCCGACCCAGGAATGGCCTTTGACCTTCGACCCGCACGCCGTTAAAACACAGGGTTTAAGCCGACAATTTCGATGCATGTATGCATGAGCGAGTGCGTGCGAAAGTGGGAGAGTGAGCGCTCGGTGTTCGGGAACAGAAGCTCTTTGGCAATAATGTGTCACTTTAATGAAAAACGCAGCCGACGTACGTGATGTGCGGATGATATATCGTGACCAAATGCAGATAAATCAGCAACTTCTACAGTTACGTTTTTTTGAAACAACGACGTGAAGCATCAATTCAAATAGATCTTGGGAGGAAGAGCGTCTGTGCTCTCCCGTCTGTCTTGGGTTCACTGAAATGATTTAATAACCCCATCTTTTTTTTTTTTTTTTTTTTTGCTTATGTCATGTCTGGGGGAAAGCAGCAAGGCGAGGGGGAGAGATAAAGCGGAGAGACAAAACAAAGTCAAAAAGTAAAGAGTCGACTGAGCGAACTTTGGGAGGATGGCAGGCTTTCTCCCATAATTGACATTGACACGAACAGGCAGAAATGGGAAAGAGGAATGGGAAAGCACACACGCAATCTGCAGGACGCAGTTGCCTGCAGTGGAATCCACATATCACAGTCTATAAGAGGCCCAATCAAAAAAAAAGGCACGCGTCTAACAGCAGATTCCACTCGACTATCCCCAGCCCCAGGAAGCAAGAGTGACCGACTCTCAGAGCCAGTTTTTCACAAAACGTCTCACGTGTGAGCACACAGAGATAGGAGGCAACAAACTTCCTTTTACTTTCATTTCAACTTCACACTCTCCCCAGTTTCGTCCAAATGATTGTGTGCAGCACAACTTCTGAAAGCGATCGTGGGTTGAGTGTCAAATTAAGCCTATTAGTCAACTCCTACTAGCATCCACGCATATATACTCAAACCAGAACTGAATAGCTGCCCGTATGAACCAAAGATCCAACATTAAACGTGTAATCAGCAGAAACAGGTCATGAAGTTAGTTGCCTTGGCAAACGCATAGCGAGCAACATCTCCAATAACCGGATGCTTGCCGTTATGGTCAAAACCTTAATGCTTTCAAGTGCAAGTAAGGAGACGGAGGAGTAAACCGGTTCACCGACTTTGTGAAGTGACCTTTATATCAATTTCAAGCTCTAGTTCAGAGCTTTATCACACATGATAATTGTTAGGTCGGGTTTCACTAAAGACATTCTGAAGTAATTGCTCCTAAAGACAGAGACATTTACTCCCTCATAGACCTTGTTCCTCCCCACACATAATGGATCATCACTCCACGAGAAAGGCCTCAGAGTGCACACACACACGCACGCACGCACGCACGCACACACACACACACACACACACACACACACACACACACACACACACACACACACACACACACACACACACACACACACACACACACACACACACACACACACACACACAAAATCTGGCTTGTGCCGTGTTACTCACTCTCGCTCTCTGTCAAACACAACCATTAAAAAAAGAAAAGAAACAAATGTAGTTATGTGATTCCCCTCAACATGTGATGAGGCGCTTGCTTAGAAGACTGAAATGACCAGACGGTGCCCGGAGAGATGTTTTCAGAAGGACAAAGTTAAAAAAGCCACGGCTGCCTTATAGATTCAATTTGCAGATTCAAGTCTCTTACACCTGTGTGGCTAACCACCATCGATCCATCATTCTGTGGAGCGCAATCCAATTTAGAGTGTCGAGGAGCCCCAGAGCCCTGCAGCCTTATCCTAACCCAGGCCACAGCCGCCGCAAAGCCTGCTTACCTCGATCCCCTGAAGTCTGCGGGTGTGTCTGTGTATTTCTATGTCTACGTGTGTGTGTGTGTGTGTGTGTGTGTGTGTGAGAGAGACTGCAGAGCGAGCTAAACACCGTAGCTGCTGGCTCATGTTGAAGTGTGCTGAGCCAATTTAGAGGTAAGGGAGGAGAGGAGATGAGAGACGGAGGAAGTGGGGGACAAATGCTGGGAACCCGGGCCAGGACCCTCGCATTTATCATTTATTACCTACAGTAAACCGAAGAGTACAGCGGCAAGAGAGCGGGAAGGAAAATAAATAAGGGAGGGGGGACGACGCTCGCCCCTGGTTCTGCAGCAAACAGTGGAGTAATACTTTCAATGCGATTCTCCAGCGTGTGGCAATCACACTCGTCGAACTGCGAAGCACTCCGGACATAATTGAACTACTCCATGTGATGGGGAGCGCAATCTATCGGCCATCTGATTTGTTTCTGCGGACAACAACCACACCACTGCAGGAAAACCCCGGTGCACTTGGGTGTCCCTTGGTGCGAGAGCTTAAATGGCGCCACGCATGTCCGGACCGACCATTCCAATCTCTCCCCGTCGCCACAAATAACAGTATCTTCTGGCACAGATGTTTCCGTTTTAATTCTCTTTGCGGCTCCACTGGAGCGTAGCAACACCCTTGAGATCAATTATTGAAGGGTATTTAAAACTGTGAGGAAAGGAGGTGTTTGAGTGTTTGCGTGAAAGTGAAAAGCAGCTGTTTTTCGCTCTCGTGCCGCCAACTGAACTTCGTCACCTCCGAACTAAACGGGGAGCATCCTGTGGGCTTCGCTCACTCCAGCGACTAAACCCAGGGTAATTAGGGCCCGGATCTCCATAGGAGAGAAGGAGATGGGAGAGAAGGGGTGCGGCGGGAGAAGCTGAGAGACTCCATACCAATAACGGGCAATTACGTTTGGGGAGGGCCATTGTCAGGCCATGAGAGTATAGAGGGAGACAGCCGGGATATGGGATGGTAGGGAAATGAGGAGGAGTGTTATTTAGGAGGCAGATGGCAGAGAGGGGGAAATTAAGATGAATGGGCACTGAGAGGGCTGAGCTGGTGCTGGGGCTGGGCAGAGAAAAGTAATTAGCTGTGTTTGCTCTGGGAGGCTGGCAGCGAGTACGACGCCCGCAGTGACAGGCTCGAAGCCTTGAGCTTTATTAGTCAACAAGGCCATGTCTGAAGCTGCCAGCAGGGGGCGGCTGGCCCAACAACCCTACCTGGACAGCTCACCATGGGGTCATTTGCACAACACGGACACTGAGCAGCATGAACTCTAACTTCTGTTGTTTTTTTTACAATAATCCCCCGTTAAAATAGCATCCCTTATATGGACAGACTGTCTCTTTCTTGAACACAGTCACACACCCTCTGAGTCCAATGCCCTCACATTATTCCTCAGATTCATTCTCTTTCATACCTCCTCACACCATTTCTCTCCATTTCTTACGTTACAGCCACCTCTATCTGTCTCTTTCCTCCCACCCTGTACATCTCCCTCCCCCTCGTCCCCTTCCAATCTAATTTCAGATAAGTCGTAGCAGAACAACAGCGCAGGGCCCTTTATCATTGCCATCAATGTTGTGGGTGGACGGAGCGTGAATAATTTTATTCATGCGTGCCTGTACCCGGCCCACTGGGATTCCAATTACACGTAATAAGTAGTAATAGGGTTACGGCGTAATTTTTTAAGTGCCTCGGTGATGATTGTAGTAAACCTTTTGACAAGCGAAGAAAGCTGCCGTTTGTTTGCAACAGCCAAAGCACAATATCTGTCCACAGCCATGAATGACACGGGGCAAATTTGATTCGGTATAATTAGTATCCCATCCATTCTTCACTCTCAGGAAGTCATGCAGTTAGACACATATTGCCCTGTATATTTAAAATTATGAACACGGAGTTTCTAAATGATAACACTGAACGCTCAAAGCGACAAGTGGCTTGCATCTAATTCGCAGTCTGTACGTATGTTTGATCTTGGTGCAGATACAAAAAAAAAAAAAAGAAATCTGCGGTACATAGGTCAGAGGTGAGAAACTCAAGATACTAATTTATACTCAAGGACACTTATGCACTTATAGGACTATATACTGTTGTGAATAGACATCTGTAGCTTCCTATATATATATATATATATATATATAAAGTTTTAAAAATGGGATATATTTGCTTTCAGAAGCAAAGAGCTGAACTTAAAGTGCTGCAGTTACTGAACAATTTAAGAACCTTATCAAACTGAGAGCAGCCCACACACTGCTTTCAAAGAATTTCAACCGTGCTTCTCTCACAGTCTGCACAACGCACTGCCTCAAACTGCATCAGAAGAAAGGCCTTTCACACTTTCAGAGGCACACTACGTCAAATAAAAATGGGAAAAAAAGGACAACTGAAATGGTCACTGGACACACACACACACACACACACACACACACACACACACACACACACACACACACAAAAGCAGGACATGTGAACTGTAGAGGCGAAGCTGCAACACATGCAAGAGTTGTTTATGACGGCCTTCCGAGAGCAGATAAAAGACAGAGCTGAGCATGCTTGAGGCTTTAGCTTTGTGGGCGTTTAATGATTTGCTTTACCATGGTTAACAGGCCTGAGAACCTGGCGGAAGGAGCTGGGGCTGATGGTCTTCTGCTGGTTATCTGTGGAGGGCAGGGGACATTTAATGGCAACATATCTTACCGTACTAAGAGGGATCAAAAAGATCACGAGGAGGCATTCGCAAGCTGAAGAACGGCTGTGAAGAGAAAGCCATTAACAGAAAATACTGTGGTTAAGGGCAACTCTGTCAATTGCCCCCTAAAGTCTAATGGACCGTCTGTTCAAAACATGTACAGAACCAGACTTGGATTCAAGAGCATTTTGGATTTAAGACTGTCAGAAAATAAATAGCTGGGTGTTGATTCACTGAGCTCCAAACATCAGACAGCGGTAGTAATGTTGTCAGGCTGAAGATTCTCTGGCATTGTGCTGCTAGCAAGTATGTGTACAACAAACAAACTAGAATCATTTGCAAGGGACTGAGAATGTGTGGCGCCAAGGCAGGATAACACAAGGATGCCTTCAATTCACTCAGCTTCTGAAAACATGAAGAAAAATATGCATCCAGTTGGCAGGTTAGGACCTAAACTCACTGTGATTTTTGAATATCTGACTGGAATCATTGCCCACAAGTACAATACGGGTATCAGGTTCTATGTGTGCCTCTTTGTTTGAGTAAAGGTGTAGATAAAGGATATGAGACTCACCTCTGGGTCTTGGCGCTCTCTTCCTGCGGTCTCTGAATGCAGCTCCCGACTGCAGGGCTTCCAGCAAACTATCCATCACACCTGTCTCGTCGTTTTCTGAAAAACCCAAGAACAAAAAAAATGAGGGGGTGTTGGAAGACAGAGGAGAGATAAATAAATAAATACAAGTGCTGCCTCGCTGTTGTACGCCGGTCATGTTGCAGTTCACCATCAATGTCTGTCCAAAAAGTCATCACTTCATCATCAGTAACCTTGCCCTCCGTTGAATCGGTTTATTTTGGAGTTCAGGTGGCACCTTGCCTGGCAGCCCCTGCCATCAGTGTGTGAATGGGTGAATGACACAGTAGTGTTGAAGCGCTTCGAGTGGTCAGAAGACTAGAAAAGTCCATTTACCACTAAAGTAAATTACCTGGCTTGTTTGACACTGTCTGTCTGTCAATCTCCTACGCTGCATCTCAGCACACACACACACACACACAAACCATCCATCTGATAATAATAATTAACGTCGATGCGTAACGAAAGATTACCATTCCTTATTCCGTGCGCTATTTGGGGTAATGCACGTGTAAAAAGAGATGGCCAACGAGGAAGCATTCGGGGTTAACTACTGCAGCAAAGGAGGCACGTGCACAAGGACGCACGGTGCCCTGTCAAGCTGGAATGAAACACTCACACCCGTCAACATCTTTACCGTCCAATACTCTCAACACAAAATATCAAGTCCTTGCTTTGTTGCAGCGGGGGAAACCAGCAGACTGCAGATATATTGTAGGAAGGGAAAAGCTTTGAAGATATGGCATTTAAATCACGCCCGGTGTTGGTGCGGCAGAAAACCCGGGCCTGACACCTGAGGCATAATGATGGACCCGGCTAGTGATTTGCAGTATAAAAAAAAAAACAAACAGCCTCCAGTGGAAGGGAAGGAAAAGGGATCGCAGGTGTATATGCTGAGGGGAGAACACACCCTGTCAATAAAAAGTGACGCTGCGGTTGTCATGCAAATTTGTGTGTGTGTGTGTGTGTGTGTGTGTGTGTGTGTGTGTGTGTGTTTCAACGTTGCCTCTGTGTAACGTTTGATGTCTTTGTCAACCTCCATGCACATGTAAGGGGCTGTTTGCCACTAAACCTTACATTTCCACCACTGACACACGGGTAGAATAGACATCCACACACTTAAATCTATGCAGAGAAGACTGTATTTTGAGCTTTCGGTCTAAAGGACGTTCATCAGAGCATACACGGTTCAGCTGGAATGGCAGGTGTAGAAAAAAAACAAATCACATTCCAATCACTGTAATCACCTGTGCTCCGCCTCCTGTTAACTACAGTTGTAGAGCGCTGCATGTTCTACTGAGAGGTTAACAAGTGTATGTCACACAAACACAACACAAAAAACACAGGGCTTTAATCAAAGATCTCCAGATCTATAAGAGAACAAATATATATATATACTGACATTAAAAGCTCAGTTCAGTCTGATTGTGTGGTTTAGTTTAGTGTTCTTTATACACTTAAAAAATTACAAGAAAAAAGAAAGACATATAATGGTCTGATCTTATCGTCTTCAGTTCTTACGCTTCTTTCGGATATTCAACCCCATTTAAATCACAAATAAACTTTTTGTATTTAATTTAAAAAAAATAAAATAATTACACTGAAATTATTCACATTTGAAATAAAAAAGACAATATGCCAAATGTTTGACTGAAACAGTCAAGAGACTCAACAAGTTTATATTAGCCTTTTTCCAATTTTCTAATAGTATTATTATTATTGTGTATTATGTTTGAACTGAAACAAAGGAACTATATATGAATTGAGCCAACACCTGCAAAAGAGAAGCAGATGAAACTTGAACCATACATACAATGTCAGCAAATCTCCGACACTTGCTGACACCATGTGCACCCTTGGTGCGGTTAATATCTGGCAACCTCCGAAGGGAAACCAGGCCCCCGACTTTCCTACAGCAACGAAATCAAGAGCTCTGCTCTGGATTTCCAGCTTGCTGTCACCAACTGAGCGTTACGTCTGGTGCTGCTCTACAGAACAAAAGCTGCTGCCAACTTCAGGCAGTCCTTTCACTGTGACACGCAATCTGAGGCCACTGTTCATCATCACAATTGTGCCTCCACATTTAGTAAACCTGAAGTATCAATTGAGATATATCATATGCTCACGTGCAATCAAACACATTGTGCTGTATTAAGCATGTATAACATCTGTTAGAGTATTATGTGCTAGAAAAACTTCATTACCACAGAGGCCAAGCTGTGACTGCTGGGTCCCACCACTGATTTAGTGAAGGGAAGCAGGACATTGCTCTGATTAAGCTTGGCTGTGTTGTTGTCACTGCTTCCATTTCGTCTGACAGCTCCCGGTGGAATATTAATACACATTGGAGTAAAATGGGGGAGGTGAGGGGGTACACAGCGGGATAGCTGAAAGAAACGTCCAATACAATAATACCAACTATGAGAATGATAGAAGACATCTATGCAATAAGGTTTGGCCACGGGCCCTTTATCTATTTGTTCATTTTTAATTTGCACCAAGCTAATTGAAATTTAGATCATATTTAGATTGATGGTTATATCTGTAGTGGCATCTTAACCATGCCAAAAAAATGTGCATGTAGCCCAGGAAAGGGAATATTTAATTATATTTAATTTAATGTAATTTGGGGGGGGGGGGGTACTTTTGGTGGAGGGCAAAAGCTGGTCCACTATTCCCTGTATGCTGACAACCTAATGAGGACATGAAGGTGTCAAAATAAATAATTGCTTTGAAAAATATAAAAATGAAATCAAAAGCCCCCCCATTTGAGAAGATGTTTTAGTGATAATCAGTTTTAAATATTAACAGACGCAGATAGCGTTGGTCTATTTCAAATGGTATTAATGAGGACTGGGATGGCAGGCAGCGATCAACCTCTGAAGCTCGTCGCCTCCGTCAGAAGCCTACAAGCTCTCCTCCTCATCTCTGTCCAACGGAGACTCTTTCACAAGCCGTTAACTACAAACACCACAGTCACCGCGTACCGTGGGGCCTGCAAACTGAAATTCTCATCTTCTTTCATGCGCACGGTACCGCGCGGCACCACGGTGGGATTTCTGCAGACCTACAAAAACTGTCAATCAGCTCCGCGGTACACGGCCCCTTTGCAGCAAACCCACTGAAGCTCCTGTATTGAGGGCAGACGGTCCCTGGGGCGGTGGGCTGTGGTTGTGCCCAAACCCCACACGGAGCTGTGACTACAAACACACACACACATTTGGTGGATGTATCGTGGCCCACTTCCTCGCCTGCCTGCTTCTAAGCGTATGTGTGCATTTGTTGTGCTCCCCCCCCCCCCCCCCCCATTCGCAACAGCTGCATTCTTCCCCTGGCTGATGTGTGCCCAGTTCTTCATCATTACACAGAGCAGAGAGGCAGCGCGAATCTCTTCGCGACACCAACGCTGCTCGACGTCCAAATTTGTCTCCACTGCTGTGGCAATTCATCACAGGCAGCAAGCTTTACGCTTCCAACACACACACACACACACACACACACACACACACACACACACACACACACACACACACACACACACACACACACACACACACACACACACACACACACAAAAACACACACACACACACACACACGCGGATGGCACACAGGAAACACGTAAAAAGGAGCAGATCAATCTATTGCAACCTGCAGTGTGCGTCTTCACGTGTAGTACTCCGTTTGACTCCAACCCACAAGTACATGAAACACTTTGCGTGCCTCGGGAGGCGAGGAAAAAGAAACCCACTCAGATCTCCCGCCTCAGGAATATACAGGAGCAAAAACAGTCCAATTTTACACATCAATCAGGAGCAACTCCGACAGGCCGGGACAGGGAAACGACTTTATAGAATGTAGACAAGAGGTGCTTTCAGAACAGCCGAACTCTGGGAAAAATCACAACATATTTATACACTGACGCCCACATGCTCGCAAACTTAGAGAGAGATCACAGACGTGCCACGTGGATAGTAATGGAGGACGAACACACGGCGGAGGGATATTAGTCAGGCTAGTCGCTGTGAAATGGGTTTGAAGCAGTCGTTCAGCTTGTGGAAGGTGGCGCTGAGGAGGACGTGGCACGAGAACAAAGACTAGTGAGAGGAACGGGACAGTGAGGAGTGGGATCCCGGCTTTGGCAGCAGAGCCGCTGATTGGTGCTTTGATGTGCACAATTCGCCTGCCTATTTGTATTCCGCTGCATCTGGGTTCAGAGCTCCCGTGACAGGCGTGCAATGTGCACAGAGGCTTTTTGCTTTAACTTGAAAAAAAACAACAAAAAAAAAAACATGAAGACACTCTCACAAACCAGTCCAGGCCTTACTGATGTCTATTTAAAGAACAGTTAGAGTGTCTACCTTGTCTTCACATCTTTGTCATTACGACTCTACAGTAAGCTATTTAGTAGTGACAGACAGCAGGAAGTGAGCCAAATGAGCTCTAATGTGAGGTGTGTAGCTTGACTGCCCTCTTCGTTGGGGGGGAGATCAACTAAAAAGAAAAAAAAGCAGAAAGGTGTTTACTCTGCAACAAAACAAAAAGAATAAACTCTGTGAGAAGAACCAAGACAAAGAGTACCCTTCACCTCTGGGAAGAGGCTGTAGTTATCCTCCCGTCTGTGGTGAAACTTCAGCCATCTATCTAATCAGAGTCTGCTCAGAGTGAGGTTTTCCATTGTACATGCAGCCTTGCGAGTGTGTGTGTGTGTGTGTGTGTCTGTCGATGTCTACGCTCTATTCAGACCCGGACCGATGCTTCCCGCCACTTTACTCAACAGCGTGCCGCACTTATCATCAGGACAATGGGCCGGTCGTGGCGGCGTGTAGCAGAGGTGGGCCGGAGCAAGGCGAGAAATAGGGTCAATTGGGCTGCGATGGAGAAGCTTACGAGAGAAAATGACATGCCTGAGTACAACGAATGCAGGCCGACCACCTCGTACCCGCGGACACTTAGAAGACAAATGGTGCAATAAGGCCGGTCAGCCCCCCCCATCCCTCCCCCCTCTCTCTCTCTCTCTATTGAATACTCTGTGTTCTACTTCACTGACAATTTGAGCGGCAAGTAGCCAAACCATTCACTGGATGATGAATAGAGATGTATAAATGACAACCGCGCATCATAACTAGCTAATACATATTGTGATAGGTTACTGCTGGTCATCCTCGCAACTGAAGGACAGAAAAAAATATTTATATATTCAGAATTCGAATCATGTTTGCTGCAAGTAGAAGTCTTCATGCGTCCGCAGTGGCACAACATGACCTAATCAGCTGTGATAAATCCATGAATTCATAGATATACCCCATAGAATTATCATAGACCCTTTAGAACTGCTCCCCACCCCGGGGTCAGGACTCACACAAGGGTTTCTATATCATCAAGAAAAAGAAAAGAACAGAGTTGTTTGATTTTCAACTTTTCCCGAAGGTTTGCTTTTTTCTTTGTGGTATGTAGTGTATAGTTTCACAAAAAAAAAAATCTATTATATTTCTATAGTTTTACAGCTTCAGGACCCTAAAAATGAATAAGTCAGTCAGTCTGTGAAAATCCCAATATCTGTGCATTCTACAGTATGATGATGATGATGATGATGATGATGTGACATCGTGTAGAGATGTCACAAGCTGGAAATGTTTGAACAAGAGCATGTCAGCAATCTGTTGAAATGTTACCGTTTGTAGCTTGTATGCTCTGTTGCACAGATGTTATGTTAGTACAAAGTCTGGATAAAATGGATTTCAGATAGGAATCAGAATAATGTTGGGAAAATGAGAGGAGAAAAGAACTGTAATTTGAGTCAGTCCAAGAAAGATCAGGACACCATGACGGATGAATAAGGCAAGAGGTGTTTTTTGTGCATCCCCAAAAACAACAACAACAAAAAAAAGTGATTTCTTTTCTTAGGTAAGAGGACACAAGCAGGTCCGGCTCCAGACACAAAAATACAGCAGAGCAAATTACATCAAACCCCCTCACACAAGAGAAACTGCACCCGCTCTGCACCACCAACTAGTGGTGACGGCGTGCTTCTTCCACACCCTGTGCAGCACGGTGGCCCTCCGGGAACATGCTACAACACAGTTGGGTTCAACAGACTTTTATTTATACCTTTCACACCATACAGACCAGAGCAGACATGTTTTTGATTCCTCCAAGTTCACACCGTCACACCTCATGGAACGCAGCTGTCCCACACTCAGCGAATCGTTAGCCTTGTTGCTCACAGCAACACAGTGGACCCACTGTGCAGTGGGTTTAAAAAAAAAAAAAAAAAAAAAGACACCGATACAATCCCAACCAAAGCTGTGAGTTGATGATAACACTAAAAAGGTATGAGCAATAGAACAGCATCACATGTAAACCAACTAAGTGAGCGCCACTATAGTACCAAGTCATGGTACAAGAACTATCTCAAGAGAAGATACAGTATACAAATGTTTTGCTTTCTCCATCTCCCTCTGTTTCTTCTGCCCCGTCTACGCTCTTAGCATCTTTGCATGCAGGGCTGCATCTCTCGCTGTTCTTCTATTTGACGTCTTAATAGTTCATCGCTTGTAGCCATGTAGGGAATGTTAAATAAAGCTCTGATGTGTAATTTGTCGCTCCACAAACATTCCCGCTCCCGGCCTACCCTGGGAGTTAATGCAACAGATTTGTCATACACAAGCCAGGCACAGCTAGAGAAGGAGGGAAGGGAGAGAGAGGGGGGGAGAAAAAACCTATTCAATCTGAATTTCAATCTCCATAGGGCCCTATGCAAATGTATGCAAGCTGATGCTCTCGCTCTCTCAGGCTGCCAGAACACACAGTGCAGGCGGCGAAGCCAGGCTGCATATTATTGTGTCTGGAGGTGCCCAGTTTGTGTGGCAGGTAAGTGAGGCCGAGGCAAATGAGAAGCAAACTGGGAGTAGCTCACATTGCGGGAATACATAAGCAGGCGAAGCCGAAACCAAACTAAATGCAGATACCTGTAGCGAGTAAAGAAGCTCAAATCCATTTTGATCATTTCCTCCAGGAAAAGCCCTCCCCCTTCCTCCCCCCCCCCCCCGTCTCTCATTGCTGTGCCCTTCAGCATAATGTGGACGTGCAGCCTCTCTGGGGCTTTTTAGGGAATTGATGGATAATCAGATGATTACACAGAAAATCTCCATTGAGGACAATCCCGCCTGACAAACAAAGAGAAAGCTCTTTAGTTAATAAATAGGCTGAGAGACAGACAGGGTGAGAGAGTGTGAGACAGAGAGAGCGAGAGAGAGTGAGTAAATCCTGTCCTGGGTTGGCAGCACAATACCAAATCTCTATCACATATTAATTTCATCCCAACAGTTCGTGTGTGTGTGTGTGTGTGTGTGTGTGTGTGTGTGTGTGTGTGTGTGTGTGTGTGTGTGTGTGTGTGTGTGTGTGTGTGTGCGTGTGCGTCGTACATTGCCAGAAACATCACTTCTTGAGGATGTCACTGAGTTTGCCTTTAGCTTCATCTAAATTTGAGCGTATCTAAATACATTTCAAGCTCCAGGCATATTTGTATAAGCCTTTCTGACAAAATTGGGCTGAAGTTTATTCTCATGATTTTCTTATTTCCCCAACTTCTTTTTCTGAATTAAAAAAAAAGTTTGCGGTGAAACAACTCGACACACGAGCAAGTCCAAGCTGTCAATCTAAGCGAGTACCAAAGTGAACATACGAGAGGTTCAGGACACTGAAACAAACATTTTGTTCTTTGACAATGATGAATAAAATGATTTTACTGCCAAGTTGAAAACAAACTGATATAAATGAAGTGCAAATATGAAACCCAAAGTCTTTATATTCATCCGCTTTAATCCAATATTTTAAGAGGCAGCAATTACTGCTGTGTATTGTCATCTGCAATTATTCCCATTCTTCCTTCTCCGTTTAGTTTCATGGTATCTAAATTCTTGATTTAATTGCTGTCAGGATTCTGATTCGGCCACTCCGGGGCTTTGCCATAGTTGGTTTTTAAACCAGTTTTGCTGGAAATTAAAGTCACAGTTCTCTTAAAGAGTCCGGCATGTTTCTTTTTCACCCTCTACCTTCACACCTTTACAAGCCTTTCAGCGGCCGTCTGCTGAGACGCCTCTGCCACAGCGTGATGCTGCCACCAACATGCTTCATGCTGGGGAGAGGCTTTTGTGCCGATGTTACATGCAAATACTGCATAAATGATAGCAGACCATGGGGTGAACGTATATTAAAAGGCGATGCACGTCACTCCCTCTCCCTCACACAGCATATTATAGAAAAATATTAAAAAGCAAAAAAAAGAGCGGATTGAAAGTGAACAAAACAAAATGACTACAGCTTGGATATTTTGTCGTATATTTGAAATGTGACGTTTTAAACATGAATTATTGATACAGGTAGAAGAAGCACTTTCTCCGGCTATGGTATCTGCCAATAACTGCAGACACAGAGCCAAGTCTCAAACACATCCGCAGACCGTTCACATTGATCCGTTCACATTACCAAGCCTTCCTATTATAAACACAACCCACACAACACCGGCCTACCGGGAGAGGCTTTTTCTTTTTTTTTGGCTTCTACCCTGTTGCTGGTATTTTCAGATAACCACAGCATGACAGAGGCTGAGACTCAGCACACACTGCTGGATCAACCAACAGAACATAACCCCTTCACCAGATTCCTGTTCATTAAATTTCAAATGGACATGACCCTTCATTTGGAGGAGCCCAGCACCGTAAAACTTCAGGCGTTCTGTGGCAAACGGTGGCAATTGAGGGACGTCCAGACGAGAGCGAACGGAAAATGGAGAGGTTTGTATTCTGTTTCAGCCAAGAGAGGGATTGGTTTTGGCTTGTTAGTACGCTCACAGCGACACTTTGGTTCTCTGCTCTGCACCCTAGCGTCTCCAGAAGTTCTATGGTGGCTGGCATAGTCATGGTAGCTGTAGATGGTGGTGCAGGGCTGGGAATGCCAAGCTCAACTGCTATGCCAGCCTTGGCTTTGGCATTGGAACATGGGTCTGGAGGCTGCACTGTTGAACAAGTTTATGGCATCAGCGGTGCTCCAAAGGGGAAGGGGAACAAACTAAAAAACAACCTGCAGTTGGAACCAGACGCTCTGGCATAAGGTAAACATTGACTTTTTTTTTATTGCTATGTCTGAACCTGCTTGGTAAATAAAGTTATCACTCGAGCTACATCACACCTGAGGGCCACAGCAATGGGAAGGGTTTGAAAATAACTTCTTTTTTTTTTATACATATACTCCCTAAATGTCTACTGACATTATACAAGCATGCGTAACGAACACCAAGTGCAAAAGCACAAACCAGCTCGCTGAAAAATAGGCAAAGTCGACATCAATACAGGATGTAATCAGTAAACGATTGATCCAGCGCAGAGAAACATCAAAAGGAGACTTACTACATATTTTTGATAACTAAATACCAAATTTTCAAAGCAAAAGCAGATGTCTGTTCACAACCCAACATACTCTTATCAGCAATAAACATATTGATCAGAAAGCCAGGAAGCTTCTTCTCAGGAACAGGTGATAAACATGAACATGCAGTAATAGAGTGAGCTGTGTTGGATGGAACGTGTGCTAAAACAACGCATGGGGCTGCATCGCTACCAGTGAGACGTGACATGGTACCCAGGAAGTCACGTTTGAGTGACGGACGGGTCTTCACAACTGTGTCAAGTCATCCCGGTGACAATCGCTTGACCTTTTGTTGCAACAATTACGGGGTAAACGGCAGAAACACGTTGTCCATTAGAAGGTAATATACCAGGAAGGTGCGCTTGAATGTGTCCGATTGGACACCACAGCATCTCGATGGATGACTTCACATTGCGGTCAACACATTTCTTTTTCTTTTTTTTCCCCAAACGTGGCTAATTCTGGTCAGAACTTGGCTTGAAAACATTTCTGAGACCTATTATTTCTTAGTACCTTCTTAAAATGTCCTAACTTGGTATGTTATTGCTCTCCTGCACAAATTGTGACAAGCATATTTATAAACTCAATGGATCAGGAGGGGGGGATAATTAGGGTACAGTTGTTAAGCCTAACTATTCGTAGAAGCCAGCAGATTTCTGTCTTTAGGCGAATGATTCTCCACGCAGCATTTGGCTGCATTTTTATGACAACCTAGCAGCTGAACACCTAAGTTAAACCTTAATGTGAGCGTATGAACAGCAATTGTGATCGTGGACTTCACCCATCTCCCGTATTGGACTGTGTCATAAAGCTCTGCTCACTCAAGAAGAGTAACTCACTGGGTGGATTGTGGTTACAGAGGCTGTCCTTCAACCAACTGACCTCGGGTTAAAGGCCACTTAAACAATCATCTATCCTAGTCAAGTGTCTTGTGATGACACATTGCAGCCCTAAAATCCTGACGACTGCTGCTGTCCTTGGCCAGCTGTGTCCTGTGACCTCTCAAGCAAGAGGTGAACATCTATACTTGGATCAATGACCAATCAATAATAATAATAATAATATCACCCTTTAAATTCCGATGTCGAAATGGCTGCACGTCAAGAACCATGTGTGTCCACAAATCAAGGGAAAGCAACACAGTGTGAAGGTTGCCTTAATATGACACAATCACACGACCCAGAGTGAGCAGAGCATGTCTGGTTTAACATTCTATGCTGTTCATCACTGGGAAACTGCATTTGAGTCGGTCAGAACTAATACAAGTCAAGACGGAAATTCTGACATAGACCGAGATACATATTTAAAAAAAAAAAAAAGAAGCTTTTTTTTATGTTCTCTTTCAATATCACACAACTGTCAATTTATTACTGAATTGTGAGATAATAGGTGTCTCCTCTAATCCATTCAAATGGGACTTATGTTTCCTCGCTAAATGAGAGTCATTGTCTTGGAATGATTCCTCGCACCATTTGATTTTCACCCAGATTGATTGAGCGCACAGACGGACTGAACAGGTCTCTCTACCTGCGTTGACTTCCAGCAACCTCCTCTTCTTCTGCTGTCTCTCCTGCTTTTCACGCTCAGCCTTCTCCTTTGCCGCCCGCGCTCTCCTCTGTTTCTCCTCCGTCTCCCTCCGCCTCAGGTTTTCCTTCAGTGCTTGCTGTGGGAGGGGAAGGGGTGAGAAGAAAGTGAGAGAAAGATAGAAAAAAGGAGAACACCAGACAGATTGCTAAGTGGGGTTAATTACAGCCTGTCAAAGGCAGAGGCAGCTGTCAAACACCAAAGACATCTTCATCATACAACATTAATAATGTCAGATGAGGCTTCTAAGGTGGATTGCCAGCCAGACACGAAAAAAAAAAAAAAAAAAAACCTTGACACCAGAGATCCATAGAGATGGAGTGATGGAACAATGACGTAAAGACGCGAGTAGAGCCTGCAGCAGGTCTATTATTTTCCTTTCTAATTTTGACTCTTTCCTAACCTGACCCGCCAGATGGTGTGTTACACAGAACCATCTGAGAAGCCGTCACTGGGAACCGTTTGGAAAAGGGCAGGCTCTTTTAAAAATGCTTGGCAGATGCTTGGATGAGCCATATGTCAATCAAACTCTTGCCGTAGTCAGCTGGGGAAAAAAAACATTGGTACCATCAAGAAAAGCCTTCGGCACGGTTCTTCATCTTCTCTCAATGAAGAAATATTCTCCAGTTCTTATATAACTGATAATATTGCAGCATCTAAGCTCACCACTTCAGCAGCTCCTCACAGGGCGCTGATTAGACGGTGCACTGGCTTCCCGGTCAAAAAGGCGTTACTTGAAGCCTGATAAGATGGATCGTGGTGTGATGCGATCCCGCGATTCTAGCATGATCTCATGACATTGTGAGAATCTCACTACTAGCACGGTAAATGGATTAAAAAAAAATAATACATATATTTATTCACATTTTCTAGAGATTATGAAAGCTCCGTTTGGATATTTTGCTTGTTGTCTTCTTGCTTTTCACTCTACAGTCTTTATCCCTGGTAGCATCACCGTAGAAGACAAGAAAAAAATGTGGGAAAAACATTCCCATGTGTTTAAAAAATATATACTAACAATATAAAATGTACAAAGTATGAAAAACAAAACGTATGCAACAGTGCGTGCATTAGAGCGTCTATGTATGGAGTATGCGTTAGGGTCAGTAGGACAGCGTCAGCGTCACCCGGTGGCTACCGAGTCAGTCAACAGCAGATGACCTCGGTAACAATGCTAACAGCGAAACGATTCAGGCTGCACAGCAGATGAACTGAACACAGGTCACAGGTACTTCTGTGTGGGAAGATGTTGACGTCTACCACACTAATTGCTCTAAGTCTAAACAAAATTCACACTTAAAACCAGCTGATTTTATAGAAGGTGACAGATTTTATGTAAATTACAAGAATAATTAGGAAACTTTCCTGTACTAATAGACTTATACTGAGTTATTAACAACAAACCTGGAATTTAATTCGGAAAACTGAACGTGTTTAGAGTTATACAAGTACTGGTTTTAAAAACGTTCCGATTATTGATTGCACGTACGGTATTGCACATATGTACAGTACTAATTATAAATCATATTTGTTAATGCTGATGTTAGGTTGTAATCGTTGCCCAGCACTAATATATATATATATGTAAATAATATCAGCAGTACAGTACATCAGCCACTGTGGATACAGGCTCTATAATCCCTGTGCCAAAGGGTTGTTAAACTCACAATCGTGTCAATAGCTCAATAATGCCACAGCCCAGAGATGCACTGCATATGATTTAATAGAGTGCTAGCACCATCGCCATCCTGATCAATAGCCAGTCACTTAAAGAAAGGGAGTCTGGGCTTTCATCAAACACCCAACTCCTCCTCCTCATCGTCTCGCCTCCTCCTGTGTTATTCACACAGCCCGGCTTGACAGGCAGGTCAGTGAAAGAATAGTAATGCTGGACCACCATTAAGAAATGCGCACAAATGTGTAGTACATTGAAAACCACACAATAGAGAGGGTCAGTCACTTATTGAGGCCCACTGACAGCCTCTTATTAAGTCTGCATACAAGTGACCATTGCTGGAAATGATTGCTGGAAATGATATGGTCAACTTGAATTCAAAACAAATCAGTGTAGTTAATTCGGCATCAACAAGCCACAAGAAATATAGAGGAACGACAACTTCAATAAACTCTAATGTTAAAATTATTAATAGTAGGTGTGTACCAGTAACAGTATACAATAATCTCAGAACCCTGTGTTCTCTATGGTCGAGTAAAGCTGCATACGTTGTATCCTATCCAATAGATCGGGGGTCACTAATAGGCGGACCTCGGTCCGGATCCGGACCCAGATGCTGTCCTAACTGGACCCGGACGTATAATGGATGGATAATTGAGAATTATACATTTTTGGCGAAGCGCTTCTATTTTAACCTGCGCAGCTTTTCTAGCCTTTACGGCACTTGTCCAGCAGTCCAGGAAACACACCGACCAATTGCATGCGTTAAATCATCTCACGTGGCGCTACTCAGCCAACCGAATATGGGTACATCCCAAGTCTCTTAATTGCATCCCCGTTTCCCTCACTTGCGTCTTAGTCCCTCCCACCAGGGATGCAAGGAGAGACGCAAGGAAACCATGCGAGGAGAGAGGAAACGAGGAAATATGTTTTTAGAGACATGAGACGTCCTTTCCTCAGTTGCGTCGCGTGAAGCAACGTCTGTTTCTGATGACGGCGGCTCGGATCACAGCTGGAGAGACTTTTGAGAAGTTTGTGACTGTACACATAATCACTGTACTTAATAATAGTAACTAATAAAGACACAGTAATCATCACTGCCAGAGTAAAGCTGTGTTCTCTCTGTAGCCTGTTAAACAAACTGTGTTCTGTTTATAAGCGCAGGATCGATTTCTACCGACGCAATGCGTTCGTCTTATTTATGATTTGCGTCTGTACGTCTTGAAATTTGGATTGTGACGTCATTATTAATTAGCCCTGAATACGATTATGGTTTCTCTTGAATACTGACATTAATTTATTAGGCTCAATGTTTCAGGTTAAACTGAAATGACATAACTCATCAAACCCGACACTCGCGTGACGGAATGAAACAATGATAAATGATGTAAAAAGTGTTTCGCCTATCCAGCTCTCTCTGACTTTAATTGTATTCATCATAAAAGTTATTGAGGAAAATATCAGATCATGGAAAGACAAATCTTTCTAATAAATGAAGAAAGTTGTTTGTGGTCCTTTTGTTGTTCAGTCTACAATGAACACATATTTAAACCAGACGGTGAATCAGAAAACTAATCAAATATAAAGCTTGAGTTTAATCTACGATCTGTGTTAAACTCCAGTGATGTTGAGAACAATCTGATCAGTTCAGTCAGCTGCAGCGTCCAATCAGATAACTGATGAACAATGAGGGGGCGTGTCGGCCGTTAAAACACTTCCTGGACGGCTGTTCTGGTGCGTCCTCGCTCCTCAGAGCAGCAATAAGAGCTTTGGGACGGCCGTCAATATGGCGGAGCAGAACAACTTCCGGTTCAAGCGAGGAAATGACAAATAAGAGACTTGGGATGGGACCCAGTGTGTATTCCAAAATGCATCGTGAGTCGGGTGAAATTTACACAGACAGGGGAGAGAGAGAGAGAGAGAGAGAGAGAGAGAGAGAGAGAGAGAGAGAGAGAGAGAGAGAGAGAGAGAGCAGTGGGAGAAGTAATTGAGTCGGAGAAGCAATTTCACATGGCGTGTTCTAAAAAGAGAAAAGTGGACCGCGAAAACAGAGCTTTTAACAAAGAATGACTCTTATTTGTTCATTCTTCCTGCTGGCACGACAAAAGCACTCTGTCTCATATCTTCAGAGACCGTGGCCATTATTAAATGCGCCAATGTGAAACGCCACTACCAGACCAAACATAAATCTTTAGAGCAAACATACCCACTCCAATCTGAACGGGGGGGCAAGATGTTACGATGGGTAGAGATTGTTTATTATAAAGTTGACTGAGACCGTTATGATGTGAAATGGACTCAACAAAAGGGAAGAAGAAAGTTAACTCCAGCCACACACTTTCATTTTCATTAATTTTTCTAAAATCAAGCACTTTCTTCTAAATATGGAAGTTTTTCAAAAGTTCTCTTTTGTGTATTTTATTTTTAGATGGAGCCGTTATTTCACTTGAAATGAGAGAAAAACATTTATTTATGTATTTCTATGTATTATTTATAATCCATCCAGTTAAATGTGAAAACTGAGAATAATAATTGTTAAAATATAATTGATGTGTACTTTCTTTATTTGACAGTTGTTGACTACACAGAGACGTTGTTACTACTAGGCTTCTTGAATATATATATATATATATATATATATATATATATATATATATATATATATATATATATATATATATATATATATATATATATATATATATATATTCAATTTTAATTGAATATTCCTGCAATAGATGCTCCACGTCCGCATACCGTGACCTTTCACTGAAGAATTGGGTTTTTTGGGGGGTTTTATGACTACAGCGACCACAGTGGGATTCCAGCCTGTTGGAGGCTTTGCAGGCATATAATTCAAACAACAATTATTTAAACCTACTCACATGAAAAGACAATAGCCGCTAACGACACTGATGAGTACCATTCAGCAGGTTTAGAGAAATGCAGCAGAAGAGAGAGTGCTGCAGAGGAGAAGAAGAAGAAGAAGAAGAAGCTGAATACCAAATGACTGATACACATGGAAGCTGTTCAGAGCTCTATTTCCAAATGAAACCAACTCCTCCACAAAATTAACTTTGATTTAATGTAATGAAACTGCCAGTTGCCTGTGGCAACCACTGACTCACAAATGACTATATTCTTAATGGGCATCCAATCTGGTGAATTACGGGTGGAGAGAATGAGGGAAAAGAAAAAGAAAAGGACAAGAGCACCGACACATAATACATTTCCAAATAGGAACAATTAAGTGATTCCAGGTTAGTATTCAGCTGTGATGGCTGCCTAATGTGAATTTAGTCAAAACTCGGACACTCCTCCTCTTTACTATCAAGCGGCTCTCTCACTGAAAAGTCAAATTCAATTACTAAAAGAGAATGAAAACATTGTTGCACTAGAACAACAACAACAACAAGAAAAAAGAGCCGTCGCTACTCTCAGCCGAAACCGTTTGATACGGACAGCGAGCTACTCAGTGGTGAAATCAGTGTCGTTTACCTCACAGATTGGACTGTTCATTACTTAAATGTATCAAGATGCCCAACAAACCTATGATGCAACCGACAAGGTTGCTATGACATTAACAATTGTAATCAAATAATGATACGGACCATCTTATTGAGACGTTTCACGTAATTTCATTAAACAGGACTCTAAGGCCATGTTAGCGTCTTTGTGAAGCTATACTTTGGCACAGTGGTGCTTTGAGCTCAATGATAACGCATCACAATGGCCATGTTAACGTGCTGAAGCTTTCTCTAGCAGGTATAATGTTGTTCACAGTCTTAGTTTAGTGTGATAGCATGTTAGGAACTCAAACTTATTACAATTCATCCCGGGAGGAACATGAACGCCTGGACCAATAATTCCTAACAATCCATGTTAGAATTGCTGAGGTATTTCAATGAAAACCAAAAATGTCCACCTACTGGTGGCACTTGAGGGAAAGTAATCACCCAAGTCATCAGAATGTCTTGAGATCTTTCTCTCAATAAGTGAAAACTTTGAACTGCTGTGCAAGAGTAAAGGCAGAGCATCGCCACAGTCATTAGCAGTTTAACCTATAGTTGTGAGGAGATTTCAATTTCAACCGCTAATGTCACCCTCATGGTGGCGTTAAAGGAACACCAGAGGCGGTGAGATTCATCCTCTTGAGACCATGAATGCCTGTACAGAATGTCATGACAATCCATGGCAAAGTGTACGAGTTAATTCAGTCTGGTCTCAAGTGGCAGACGGACTGATCAACCAGAATAACAGACAGAGCCATTCCTGACGCCATGGCTGGAAAGAGATGGCAGGTGGTTTCAGTGGCATGGCTATGCAGATCTACAGAGGTCTGTGGAGGCAAACTCTTATTTAAACCTGGACACTTTGCTGCTGCCAGCAGCCGGGAAAACACTGATGAGTCAATAACGGGTCAATACAACAAGTGGGCCTGCTTAAGAGGATCACTTTTAAAACTGAGGATCACTCTCACTGCACACAGGGAAAAAGAACAGCTGAAGAACATTACAAAACATCCTTGTTAAAAGTAAAGAAAAAAAAAAGGATATGATCACAGCCAGCACAACATGGCCATGCTGTCCTCTTAAATCACAGAACCAATTAGCGATCTTAGAACAATAGAATTAAAAGAGTCTGTGTGGACATTAACGAACTGCAGCGAACATAAAAAGTTAATTTTGAACACATGCGAGGCCGGGTTCATTTGTTTGTAAAAAAAGATGAATTCAATATTGAAGGCAAGAATGATCTAACTAGTGAAAAACAAGAACTTTGATTTTGAGAGATAGTGAAGACCCTGAAACTACAAAGTGATGAAGAGTCATGTGATGTTTGCCTTATGACAAAGCATTCATTGTTACTGTAATGTGTAGAGAGAGAGAGAGAGAGAGAGAGAGAGAGAGAGAGAGAGAGAGAGAGAGAGAGAGAGAGAGAGAGAGAGCTCTCTGAGGAAATTGCCCTCCACTCTCCTTCATCACTGCAGGTCTGCTTCCCCCTCCTCCTCTCCTGGATGTCCGCCATTAGACATGCTCAATTGGATTCCTGTCAGATGTGCGGCCTCGCCCTGGGTCTCCTTCCTACGGGTGACTGAGCATATATTGTGTGTGTGTGTGTGTGTGTGTGTGTGTGTGTGTGTGTGTGTGTGTGTGTGTGTGTGTGTGTGTGTGTAAAAAGCTAAGCAGTCTTCCCTATAAAATAAAATAAAATAAAAATAACGCAGACACAAAATGACAGACGCGCTCAAACAAACATGCGCAGACGCACATTATGCAGGCAACGTGCCCACAGTCCAAGGCTCAGTTCGCTTGAGGCAGTGGTCTAGAGACAGCCTGCACCTATTAGCACTGGCCTTGGCACAGCAGAGTAAAGGCTGACACAGATTTGAGCGAGAGGTTACGGCGCTGAGATTTACTGTATGCCTACGTTCATTGACCTAGCCTTGGCTCCTCACAAGTTATGTCTGTGTGATGTTTCCATCTGAACAAATTGTTGACCCAACGGAGGGAAATAAATAGCTACCTTGGGAGTTTCGAACCATATAATGCCAGTCTTTATAACACTTGGCTTGTTCACCTTTCACCAGCAGAGTCATTAACCGGTATGTTTGGTCAGAACACAAACGCTACAGCAGAACTCAAGCCTGAACCGTGGAGCTGAAATGAAAAGGATCACAGCTGCCATACGAGACATACATTCGTGCCAATAGCGCATGTTGGCATCAGACGAATGCATGGAACATATTGAGGTTTGTATCTTTTACCTCTGGGTCTGATTCATATCTGAATACAGGCAGTGATGAACCGGAATGTGGCTATTAAGGTGAGAGGTCCTGGTTTCTTCGAGCCTGTGGAGACTGTGTAGATACCGAGGTCACTTTAGTCTCAGGTTAGATGGTACAGTAGCCAGCATATCAGGATAGGTGGCAACTAGAAGTGCGAGGATGTGAATTTGATCATAAAAGGGAAGAGGGCAGTGCTAATTAAATATTATTGCACGTGTAGCTTTAAGTGAAGGTGCTAATGTGAAAGCCGGACACTGTTAATGGGGTGTGACCTTGTTAGCAGTTGGCTTAAACACGGGTCCCAGATCACACAGGGATATTCTTCAAGATATTCACAAACTGTACTCACTATATGTACTTGTAATGCTTCACAGCTCGTATTTTTTATCAAGTTTCTACTAATAATATCTGGAAAGCCTAATAAAAAAAGATCGTCTCAGGAGTGATGGTCGTTAGTTTAGCGGTCTAAAAGGTTTACAGGTTGCTGTGTATCTGGATAATGAGGTAGACGGGGAGACCTATTTATATTTAAAAGCGGTCAGACTCGTACATTGTGTACAGTACACTTGAAATGTCTACATCAGACGAAAAATACATAAAGCAAAAGCTTTGGAGTACAATAAAATCTAAAAGGCATAACTAATGACTGTGCAGGAAAAAAAAAGGCAAAGCGGCATGAAATCCATCTGTGCGTGTGAGGTAGATGTTAAGTTGGGGGTAGGGCAGGAACTTTAGTGGGCTAATTAGCTGCTATTATCTGTCGCACCCAGTGGCCTGTGCCACTAATCCTGCTGATTAAACACAGTGGGTCTCCACAGCTCCACAGCAGCGGCACACTGATAAGGCCACAGAGCTCAGCCATGACATAAATGTCGGGGTGAGACTGGACTACACAGGACTGGCACTGTTCGGCCTTGCTTAATACCACGGGACGCTGATGTGAGGTTCGCAAAAAAAGAGAAGTTGAGGTTCTGTCTTGATGCAGCCGGAAAAAAAAAAAAAGAGTGAAAAGTTTGAAAATCCGACTCGATAGCGCCGTTTGAGGTTTGCTGACGTCAGCGCTGCTCATGAATACAGATGTAGTAAAGCAGGCTTATATTTTCCCAGAATATATGTAGACCTGAAACTCAAAGTGATTGTTAATTATGCCTTATATAAAGGCTTAATGGAACACCAGTCCACATGAATTGGCACTCCAAGACCTTTTAGTTTAACAGGTGTTAACTTAATGTATCTACATTTACGTATGTGTCACAATTTCAGTAAATTCTTTCAAGAGCCGACAAATTAACACGCCTCTGCAACATGCAATTAAAGGCGCATAAATGAACCTTCTTTTTCCATGTCAAAATGTAATCAAATACCTCCTGTAATGCAAAACATACCAAGGCAATCAAACAAGCCTCGGCCACCGAATGTCAACATTTACAGCGGCGGGTTAAACGGTGCGGTATACTCACGGCGAACATGGCACGGAAGTTGCTGAGATCAGTGAACAGCTCCTCCACGGAGGTCTTCTTGGGATCAACGGCGAAGTACTCGAGCATGTTCCGATACAGCGTCTCCATGTTGCTGTGCATTATCACCAGCTTGCCGTACTGCTCCCTGGCAACCTTGCTGAAGCTGTGAGGGCCGTTGTCAAGGTCTCTGACACATCTATCACACGACAGGTGTTAATTACGTGCTGCAGAATATATATCACCCATATATATATATATATATATATATATATATATATATGACAGCAACACAGGAAGTGTGGAAGTAAATGCATTGACATTAGTCGGCGTAAGGATTTGAGGCCGGAAAACAGATTGTCAGTGGTGAACTGTGTTGTCAGTCAGGTTGCTACTACAGCGAGTTCACTGCTCTGACCGCGGTGCAGCCTACAGCATCTGTGACTCACGGCTGGCTGCCTGCAATGCGTGTTGGTTTATTTGACATGCGCAATAATAAATGCAAATATATTAACAGAAATCGGCCCAAAAAAAGAAATGAAAACATTCCACTCCGAGACCAAAATTGGGCAGATGTTACTGCACTGCAGGTTCAAACTGTTTTAACTTCAACGCTCTCTGACACTACTATTTCAAAGCCCGTCCAATCAGATCACAATTTACTGAAAAGCTTTTTTTGTTGATGTAAACGCGGCAGAAAACGAAATATATGCGCTCTCGGCACTGGTTCTGTACCGAATGTGGCAGCGAGCGCAGTCCAAGTCTGCGTATGCTTCTTCTTAGGCAGACTAACCTCGACATGTTTTTTCTTCCCCCCACTGTGTGGAGCAATTGCATGCCTTTGCACCTCAAATTATCCCAAGAATAGTGTCAAGACCTGGTCCCCACAGACATGGATATATCCTACAACACACACAGAGATCTACTGTAGCAAAAAACCAACTCATTTTAAGACTGACTAGCATGGCAGGGCATCAAAAGGTCCTCCTGGTTAACCCTGGGAAGGCGAAGGGCAGCTCTGCTATGTTGGTACATGTGTGGATGAGGACGGAGAGGTCTCAGTGTGGGAGCAAAGAGAGCGGGAACATCCTGCCTACAACCAGGGCATAATGTTAACACACACACACACACACACACACACACACACACACACACACACACACACTCTAATTGCTCTATGTAGGAATAGCAATCATTGGATTTGCTCCTCAAAAAATAACTTCATACATATATTATTAGTTCTTTTGGGTTTTATTTTCCATTTCTAAAGGCCTATCCGGAGCTTTTTTAAATAGTGACCCTGTTTAATAAAAATCAAAGCATTTGATGCATGACAGAATTAAATATGGGTTGGAATCTGCTTCTTCTGTACAAATAGATTAAAAAAAAAAAAGAATAAGTGTCCTTCAACAGTCCCCAAGTAATGACCCCAACAACCTTGTCTCATGGCAGATAAGAAGCAAAAGTGTCTCTGTGAGTGTGTGAGTGTGTGTGTGTGTGTGTGTGTGTGTGTGTGTGTGTGTGTGTGTGTGTGTGTGTGTGTTATCACAATTATGTAGGCAGCCTCTCTGGCTCCTATTGTGCCCCTTCATTACGGCTCGATTGATGGACCTATTTGACGCCTGGCCTCAGTTGAATCTGGCTGTGGCTGGGACTACCTATTCACAGCTGGGTAAATGCTGCTCAATAGGCACTGCTCCCAGATTGACTTGTCAGTAATATCCTTCCAAGCCAGGAGCTGCTGGAAAGAGGCACGAGGAAAGCCTGAGCAGGTGATGGAAAGCCAGAGAGGGAGAAAAGAATAAATAGCCCAGAGTCGCGGTTGATAAGTATCGTGGGGCGCAAAATATTTCTCCTCCTCCTGTTCCCGCTCTCCTAAAGCCGTCCCCCATTCCAGAGAAATCAGCGGTCCACTGCAGCTCATTCTCCAGAATTTCTGTTCAATCTTGCTTTCTCCCTGATCCTTTACTCTTTCCCCCTCCCCTCCATCTATTCCATCATACTATATTCTCTCATTCTTCATCTGCTCATTCTCCTTTTTCTTTTTGCTCTCCTGTTCTCATATGCCACCTTCCCAAGCTCGGCTCAGAAGTGTAACACTTGGCCAGTGCCACTAACTGTATACTCAAGTGGCGCATTAAGTGATAATGGAATTTTCAATGTCACCAATGTGACACACCGGGTTTCTCACGTTTAGATTCTGTTCATTGGAATAATGACTGTTGCCAGCATACTTCAGCTGCAGGTGAAGCCGTATCATCTTTAAAGATGCTTCTTCAGGACGAGCGGCGGAACTTCAAGAATAAAAGAGCTAATCTCTTTTCCTTTGATCCAGTACTTTCAGATATCTTATGACCTGCATGGCTGGAAATCTTCAAAGATTTGACGGAGTAATGTTCAGTAATGGTTGGGTATTCTCTAATGCGGGATGATGGGAAAATGGTTCACTTTAAAAAGCTTGATTATCCAAACACGGCTCGTCAAAATAGCAGACACAGTTATAGGTTAATAAAGTAATCGGGTTCATGATGAGTCTGAAACATTCCTGTTTTGTTTTTTATAAAAAGAATTATGTGCAACAAATTCATTCCAACTGTAAAATTATATATAATGCTTGTAATGAAATAAAAATATTTAAGGGAATCACGTAATCAATTCAAGGGTGCACAAAATCCATGCACCTATGTTGCTTTAAGGACCTTCCAGGTTGTAGGTGCAGGAAGCGATTATTACCAAGGCAACCAATAAATCTGTATTGTGCTGCTGTCAACAAAAGTTGACTACAGGTTTCTGTTAAATGCGTGGGGGGGGGGGGGATTCAAGTTCCAAAAATATGAGCTCGGCATGGAGTGTGAGGTTCTCATATGGATGGCCTCGGGGTAAATATGACATCTGAGCAGCCTAAGCTGCTACATTTGGATCCAACATGAGACCTGATGAGCGTGTGCGAGGAGCAGACTTTAGGTCTCTATGGCTTAAAATTAGAGCCTCGACGCTCAAGTGTTTTCAGTTTTATGAGAGGCTTACCGTTAGATTCCTGATTTCACTTTCGCATTCGATGGAGTTTTTGATCAGAGTTGCTAAAATTACTTTTTTTTTTTTTTTGCACGGCACCTAGAATTGCAAATCAAGGTTGTGAAAGACAGCGCTGTCAAATCCATTCTCAGTGAACCTTTCCGTGTTGCACTCAAGTTCTCTCCTAACTACTGCAGCACAAGCCATCAGTGCCTCAGCCCCCAAGGCTATCGATCAAAACTACATGAAGGAGGCTCGGTACAGGGTGTATTATTGAACACACACACACTTACACACCTGGTCTGAGACGCGCCTGTCAACCTGATCCACTGGAACTACCTCAACGAACAGTGAATAATTAACACCGCTGTCAGACAGAAATGGACAGCCGTCAACAAGTGGAGCTGAAGAGGGCAGAGAAACAATAAAAAGGGAACTTGCGTATTTATGCGTTTACTGCTTTTGTTTAATCATCATAAACTGACAATTGAATCAAACAAATTGAACTTGTTCCATCTCCAGGAACAAACAGCACTGACGTTGTGAAAGGGAAAGAGAGTGACAGACAGACGTAGGATGCACTGTCCCGGTTCTCCCTCTCCTCCTCTTCATTTTGAGGTTGCCGTCAGTGTAAAGTACCCTTCAAAAGAGAAGGCTGAAAGGGGCGCTGGTACTAAAACCTGATTATGGAACGGGACGCCACTCATGACTGGTACACATCATCGACAGTAGAAACAAATATTTTTTAGGACTGAGTGTGGGAGGACTGTCCTTTTCTTTTGCATTTCAACAGCATATTTTAATAGGCGGATCCAAATGAGTTGTACACAGTCCGTAAAAAAAAAAAAAAAAAAAAGAGATGAACATTTTAATTAGGGGGAAGAGGGGTAGAGTCACTTTTAAAGTTTAGTAGAAAGTGTCTTGGCGGGAGTCCAGTTTGAAGGCGATGGGAACTAAAGGAACACAGCCTGAGAGTTTCATTATGTAAAAGGTAAAGGTAATGTGTTCAACTGGGTGTTAAATACGCCAACGACTTCAGAGTTCTTTCCTTCATACCACTACTTTAGTTTTGAGCTGTGGATGTTTTTTCTTTTTTTGATTATTCATTAGTTATCAATACGACCTTTAACACATGAAAACTTGCCCTGCAGCCGATGCAGCAGCACAGCGTTGAATGAAAACACACCAGTTCGGGGCATTATTCAAAAATGTGCGAGTGAACGCACATTTTTGAATGCGCAAAAAGGATATAGCCATTTTAGTGAAGAACATGTCGTTGGGGTCATCGGGGGAGGAGAAAGTCTCCAGGTCTCTCTCCAGCTGCAGCAGCTGCCTCTCCATCTGCCTGAGGCTCTTTTCCAGATTCTCTGCAGACACTGACGCACGCCCACATACATCAACACACACACACACACACACACACACACACACACACACACACACACACACACACACACACACAGAAACACACCCACGTGCCAAGGAAATGTGAAGAAAAAAGCAGAGAGAGGACAACTTAATTACAGGTACAATCAAATGCATTATTATTTTGAGGCTCTGTTAGAAAAAACAACATACGCAAAAAAAAAAAAAAAAGGGAAAAGAAGAAAAGAGCGAGGCGCCGGCTCAGTAGCAAAGCATGGTTATTGTGAGTTCACACTGTGCCAGGAACACCATGGGAATAAACAATGACTGAGGAAAAAATAAACATCAAGCGAAGGCACGTTCAATACACTGCTTTTTATTATTCCGTTTGCCTCTTCTATGCTCATGGGTGCGTCGTAAACAATTATACCAGAATGCAATGCCCTTACTGACACACACACATTGTGGTGAATGTAGATGCCCGTTATGTTCAGTAACACAAATAGAGTCGTGGGTGGACCGCCCTTCATCCTTTGTCTTTAGTCCTGTCAACAGGTGCATGGATCATGCAGGTGGGAGAGCCTAACTTTCTGTTAAGTTGGTCACGGCTGACACTTTAAGCTAGCCACTGAATATAGCACATGGCTTAAATTACCCTGATTAGACCCTGCTTGACAAAAAGGCATAAGCTGCTTATTTTTAAGTAGTTTCAAATGTCCCTTGATCCTAATACATGCTTTACGAAAAAAGGAGGGGGGGAAAAAAAAGGAGAGAGAACTTCAATGTAGCTAAGCTCCTCTACTGAATTCATAGCAGCAAACCCATTTACTGACGGGGAGCAAACTGCCTCGGACTCACAAACACACAAATATGTTGATTAAATGAGTCTGCAGCAGCTGAAATTGTGCGCTTTCTCCTTGGGAAAAAAAAAAAGGAATGGAGTCTGAGTCTTGTACCAGCAGGTGAGGGTGAGCACTTCAATGCATATAGCACACAGTCACTCAGCCGGCTGAGAGCAAAAGGTAGGCAGCACCTTCCATCGACTGATGACTGAGAGAGAAGACCGAACACACTGCAGCGCCAAATAATTGCTCATACAACAATCACCACCGTCTGTACCTGACAAATACTGACATTAGTCCTTTCTACTCGTCGCATGCTTTACTTTGTCCTCAAAGTCCTATTTTTAAATTTAAATTTTTCTGCTTCTCAGCCCTGGCAGTCAATGTGAAAAATAAATAAATTAAAAAAAAACAGTTGAAGGCACTGGAAATGTCACAGCACACCGTTCCTTTAACAATCTTGCCAGAGAGTACATTATGAGTGACCAATGACGTCTCAATCAGGGCAGTATTCACAGACCGGTTACATGCTTTTGTTAAGAAATCACATTGCCAATCTGGACGAGGTATTTTAGGAACAATGAAAGCAAAAGAGACACGTCAGGAGCATACAGTTAAAAGGCGCAATGTAGCCACCTGCTCCAAAGACTTGCAATTCACCTCTACTGGATCCAGAGGTTTGTTGGAGTTGGAGAGTATTTCAAAAACTGCTGATCTACTGGGAATTTCACGCACAACCATCTCTCTGGTTTACAGAGAGTGGTCCGAAAAAGCCTGTGTAGTGTTGCTGACCATGTCCATCCCTTTAAGGCCACAGTGTACCCATCTTCTGATGGCTACTTCCAGCAGGATAATGCACCATGTCACAAAGCTCAAATCATCTCAAACTGGTTTCTTGAACAATGTACTCCAATGGCCTCCACAGTCACCACATCTCAATCCAATAGAGCCCCTTTGTTTGGGATGTGGTGGAACGGGAGATTCGCATCATGGACGTGCGGCCGACAAATCTGCAGCAACTGCGTGATGCTATCATGTCCATATGGACCAAAATCTGTGAGGAATGTTTCCAACACCTTGTTGAATCTATGCTATGAAGAATTAAGGCAGTTCTGAGGGCAAAAGGGGGTCCAACCCGGTACTAGCAAGGTGTACCTAATAAGAGTGTCCGGTGGGTGTATATAGAAGCAGACTACTAACAGCAGAGCAAGAACAGTCAAAATCCCCCCCAAACTGCTGAAACTCTGAGAGCCGGTCAAATAAACAGCGCTATCTAATAATCTCTATGTGTAGCGTCGGCCTACAGTTTAAGTTCAGCATCTGTGTTTGTGCCATTAACCGGGAGATATACGGTCCGTGAACGCTTTTTTTTATAGTTTGTTAATTGGACTAAATTCCCCAAATACTAGAAAACGATCCGCATGTATGCTACACTCATTAAAAAAAAACTATACATCTTTGACTACATAGTCAAATCATAGTCCATTTCAATAATTGTCTCGGTTTTATTTTGCGAAAGCCTTCTGCATTACCAAGCAACCAAAACCGTCTGAATGAGGTGTGGGCAGCGTGCAGAAGTGAGAGGAGGCCAGACGAGCAGTGTGTTAATAGAAATGATTAAAGCGCGCTGACTGAGAAAAGAGCAGGGGAAGGCGAGACAGAGAGCTCAACGGAGAGAGACCTCCTCTTCTTGGTTTCACAGTCAAAGTTGCAAGTGTTTTGTTAAATGAGGCTCCCCAAGAAGGTGGAGAGGCATGTGAGCAGGAAAAGACATGCAGGTGTGTCCAAAAACTGACAATAAGTGATGAAGGACATTAAAAAGACATTCTTTTTTTTTGAGTAAACAGTCCGGTTTGTCACAATTGTTTGGTACTGATTGGTGTTCTCTGTATCGAGGTCTGTTTTTATTAATTCTTTTTTTATTTGGGGTTTGCCGTGTCCAGATGCTAGGCACGGATTCAGCTCTGTTACGTGATATTGCTAAAGGGGTAATAGATTATTTGTATCTCGCCGGTGAGAGTTAGTCTGAGAGGTGTAAGACTAATTGTATTTCATTTATATTCTCCTTTTGTATCGAGTGTGGTTCACTGAGGAAACGCTCATATTGTACTGTTAATCAGAGACATTTTGTTTTATTTATGTTGTTTCATTAGGATAATAGAATACATATTTCACTGGCTTTGTTGCACCTCACAGCCCGTGCTTATGATGTGATAGTGGTGATTCTCCAGAGTAGGGGCGATCTATTCCTTCAACTGTTGGGGTTCGGGGGTGTTATTGCACATTCATTATTAAAATCGTGACGAGGGGAGCCGGGACCAGATCCTTGGTCCCCTACTACACAGGTACAGCTCTACCTGTTGCACAGGCGACAACATGCTTCAGGTGAAAAATCTGCCTGGGACTGATCAGGAGTGTAACAGCTGGAATGTTTTGTTTAACACACAGAAACAGATGACGCTGATGCTCACGTATAAACGCACATCTGTCACAGACGACTTAGGAATTGCGGTAAAAAAAAAATTGCTTGTGTGGTACGGTGACAAGCAGAGCTAGAGACAAAACATAAACGGGTGTTTCCAGGTGGTCTTTGCTCCGTGTGGCCACCCTGTCTTCTCTCTCTGCATGTTAAAGCATGAGTGATGCTATTAGCAGTGGGGCCTGAATGCCTCTGTGGTCTGGAGGGGTTGCAGACAGATATAGGATGGTTTAGAAGAAGAATTGGAATATTTGTGGAGGTCAACCCCCCCCCCCCATTGACATCCTTTTATCACCCTGCCAACCTGCTGTGCTATAAAGGAGACCGAGTGGAGAGCACACAACAGTCCCACTACACACGGAGCTCCACTATGCATCATCCTTTGATGTATGGAAATTAAGAGACTGGAAAAAAAAATGCAGATCTGCCTCCTGAGGCCCAAAGCCTGACAAGTGTGACTAGACTGATGGAGCCGGTGGCTGGGAACTGGGAGGGGCTGGACTCGTAATGCAAGAAATCCCGGCGCACACTCTCACCACGCTGAGCGCCGACTACAGTACGTACATACTAAAAGAGCATGAAGGTCACCGAATTGCAAGTTGCGGCGCGCTTTCAAGCCGAGGCTCATCACTCAGGCCGCATGTGGCAAAAACGGAGCTCGAGCCGCATATTAAAGCAACGCCTCAATATGGTTGGATCCTCCTTGATGACTCCTCGGGGGGCCACCCAGCCTCGAACAGAAGCCGAACCCTAAATAGCTCTCCGGTGTTTGTGAAACAAAATGCATGCAGACAGGTCTGTTTAGCATCGCGCGGAGCTTTCCAAGCAAATTCTGCTGCCGAGAGGTAAAATGTAGAGATCTGCGGGCTGCAGAGTAGCCTGATTGAGCACGTTAATGTGTCTCCGTGTTTGCCTGATTTCGACATCAAGCACCGCGCAAACAAAACGCCTTAATTGCCCAAACCTGACTGCTATGTGTCGCACATATGTGTGTGTGTGTGTGTGTGTGTGTGTGTGTGTGTGTGTGTGTGTGTGTGTGGGGGGGGGGGGGGGGGGGGGGGGGGGGTTTCACAAAGGAAATAGGAACAGGAAAGAAAAGAGGGACAGAGAACAAGATTGAGACCAAAAAACAGACACACAAGACAAGAAGTGCAGACGGATCGACACAGAGAGATATTGACAGACATAAACAGAAACATAGAACATGAGAGAGAGAGAGAAGCAGCACACAAGGGCTGCTTCCCCATGTCAGGGGAAATAATGACTGTAGTGCTGAAAAGAAGACAGAGGGGCAGAAAGAAGCAGACAGACACAAAGGGGACCCTGAACTAAGCTGCAGTTTTGCTTCCATGAGAGACGTGACTGACAAAGGGGGGGGAAACGAAGGCAGCGTTTCTCTCACACACAGTCAAAAGACGGCGGCTTTTTGCAAACTAGAAGCGCAAATCATTACTGCTGCCTCTATCCAAACCTTGTTTCGTGCTCAAGTAAGCTCTTTGGTGTGCGTCTGTGAATGTAGCACAGCCTTTTAGTGTGTCTTCAGGCCTCCCGAACGGCTGTCAGGCCTGATGAAAAAGAAGCCACTCAAGAGCATGGTTCGCAAAGACGAAATGCAATTTGTGTGTCTGAATACTAGATACGGGGAGATGAGACACTTAGCGCGTGCATCTCATAATGGTACCGACGCGCGGAGAGAAAGACGGGGAAAGAACACTACATCTCTATGGATGCAAATACACTGAGCTCGAGGCCCACGGGGTGAGGAGGTGGAAAAAGCTTGAAGAGACATCCAAGGACTGTGCTTTCCATTGATCTCGCCCTTATTCTTATGAGTCTCGGCCAAGGGCTTGTGGCCACGCAGCACAGTTGGAGAGAAGAAAAAAAAATGAAACACTCAACAGGAGCATCGTTAGCCGCAGATTACTAAAGCCCGGACAAAACCTGAAGGGCTCCTTACGAGCAAGAGTCCAAACAATAATGTCACATTTCATCCTCACTCTGTTTTCTCCTTCTCGCCCGTTCCTTCATTCCCTCCTGCTGCGAGAGGAGCAGTGGGTAGTATCGCCTTAAGAGCAACAAGACGCATGCTGTGACAGTTAGACCTATAGTACGGCCGCACTTATAGACAGACACACACACACACACACACACACACACACACACACACACACACACACACACACACACACACACACACACACACACACACACACACACACACACACACACACACACACACACACACACACGCTCACACGCTCACTACTGACCAAAGAGCATGGCCGAGTCTCCTCTGACCGCCCAGTCTGTCCCTGCTTCCCTGTGACCTTTACCATACTCTGGATACACCGGACAAAACTCACAGCAGCGTGTCATCGTTTTTGTATGTGTGTGTGTGTGTGTGTGTGTGTGTGTGTGTGCGTTTGTGTACACGGCGGCGCGTCAAATCAAAAAAAAGGTCGATTTGCGTCAAGGCAACACGGGATCTTAAACTACATTCAAACAGGCTATTGCTCTTCATCTGAGCAGTCGGCGCGACCTGAAGTATTCGCTTGAAAAATGAAGCCATAACTCTTGTAAACGTGCTACAGCGAAAAAGATTAATGCGAGTATCAAACAGCCGTGCAGATGAGCAGAGTGTAGCATAGATCAAACGCTAAACTGGAAAAGTACAATGCATGTTTACAGAATCAACAAGCATCTAATCCCAGAATAATCCCCCGGGAGGTACAGAAGTAGAAAGGTAAGGGTAAAGCTCAGAGTAGAACAACGGGATAGAGAAGAAGGATGCTCCATTTCTGTCGAGGTAAGAACGCTGACTGTTTATGCATTAAGCTCTGTGAGCCACATCTCTGATAACTGCTCAGATATTGTCAAAACAAGCAAATATGAAAAACAAAATCTAAATCTAATAGTTTAAAATGTGTGTTACTAGAATATAGTGTTTTCTCTGTGACTGAATCGCCTCGTCATGCTGGGCGTTACCACTGCGCAGTGACCTCAGTCTCTCTTCTGAGGTAAACTTATTTTGCTCTGCTGGGCGGACCTCAAGGGGTTATAGTTAACTGGTTTAATATGACGTTATGTTAACATGTGATACATCAGTAGTTCAGAGAACCGTACAGCCCACACAGCTCATTATTTTGTCATTAGGCTCACCTTTCCCATCCGTAAACACTGCAATTGTGCATACCATCACTACCGTTTAATGTCAGGCGATACCGGCGAATGGCCGCCATCGAAAGGAGAAGCCGAAGCGTCCTTTTCTAAATATCTGAAATACTACTCAGTTTTCAGTTTTAACATAAGCGACAGGCTTTTCTCATTTAATTTAAAAGACAAAACAGAGAGGGGGAAAAAGTGTCTTGTTTGTACGTCTATTGTTTGCTCAAAGAATCGCCCAACGGCTTTATTACTAATTTAGCCTTTAAAAGACAAAAGCTCTGCGGGTAAACATCGCCTGGGATGTTGATTTGTCAGGGAGTGGAGAAAACTCCAGTGCACTGGGAGAACTTGAGTTGAAACCAGCATTAACTAAAATAACAGCAATCAGGATTTCACCGCAGAAAAAGTAGGAGGTAGATGCAGCGTTAAAATGAACAGGAAGCGGGTGATGCCTGGTAAGTAGAGCAGTAATCCTCGCATGGTTAAAGAGTCACAATAAGAGATGCGTAGTACCTCGGTGCAGCAAATCTGATCTAGGAACTATACCAAAGCCGTTTGTGCGCGTGTGTGTGTGTGGATGTTTGTGCTTATGGGTAATAATCAACGTTACCTCTGCTAGATCGGTCCACATGCTGCAGGTCTTCAACAAACTTGATCACATCTGGAAATTCCTCCTCACATATTTGCGCCAGGAAATGGAGTAACGTGGTCTTTTGGTCCGCTGACTTGGTGTCCTTTAGCTGTAGTAAAAGATACGCACAACGTTACACACAAAGACCCACGGTAGTAAAAAGATGCATTTCATTTCAGTGCCTTCAGTCTTACGTCATTTGCCAATAGATTCTAAAGACTGGGCAATTAAAAAGAAACCTCTGATTGGGGACAGGCTGATTGCATATTTGGCACTAGGTAGTACCTCGGACTTCCCTTGTCATTGAAAATGTCCCAGACTAACCCATAACCGTATAGGTAGAGGACGGGTGCGTGTCGTGTCTGGGTTTGATCGACGGTAGCTGGCAGGCTGCCAGAGCGTCGGTGGGAACAGGAGATGAAGTAAACAAACTTGTGCTGTAGCCTGTAGCCTGCAGCCTGCAGACAGCAGACAGCAGCCTGCAGACAGCAGCCTGCAGACAGCAGACAGCAGACAGCGTGTTGATGTTGGTATTGAGGAGTAAGGACTCTACCGGCCTCTACCTGGACCAAAGGGACATTTGCAGGTACGTTTTTCGCGCAGTTTAATGTGCAAATAGACATAGATGTACAGTAGATGGATTTGATAAGGTAGGAGACTTTAAAAGGAAAGCTAATGCGGATTGCTGCTCAAAGTTTGGGGCTCTTGTGCTGTGCAGCAGGCTGCTGTCAAGCTCAGTGTAAGCGTCTGCTCTGCCCATTAAAGAACACCGACATCACTGCTTTATGCCAGATTTGATTGGCTGCCCCCCCGCCTTACCGGAACGGTGTTCCGTCAAATTAATGCAAAACTAGGGGAGCAATCACGAAAGCAAAAAATGATTTCTTGATTTCTGATTTTTTTTTTTTTTTCCACTAAAAAGGAGAACATGGGTGATTTACTATATCCATGCTGTAGCAGACGGGGTAAAAACAAGTAATCAGAAGAAACGAGATGTGTTGTGCTCTATAACCGTATCTACAGGATGTTGTTGCTTCATTCAGTCTTTTCGGTAGCTCTATGCTTGTTGACAGTGCTACAGATCATTTCACGTCTTGTACTCATGCAGCAGACTCATGTTCACAACGTGATGACCTCTCTGGCGCTTTGTGCCTCTCGCTCTCTCTCGCTCTCTCTCCACCACACGCAACAATTTTTCACTTTCCCTGATAAATTTCCATCATTACTCCTTTTACAGTCTAATTCCAAGATGTCTTTCAGTATCCCCGCCAAACATCCCTCCCGTGGAGTGCGTTGCTGCGTATCTCTCTAGGTGATCTATTGGTAGACAGCAGCGTACTCAGCCCTGCTGGGTTTAATCATGTTTGTATTATCTCCTCTAATCAAACATTCTCATCTCCCTTTTCATTTCTGTTTTTGCCAATTTTTTCTTTCCTCAAAAGCTTCAAGTGCTCGCTCACAAAAGGTCCCTCTCTGAATTTAGATGGATGGTAATCATTGTTGACAATGTAAACATTTAGCCTTTTTCCAGTTGGGCTGGGTGCAATTTTCCCGTGCCGTGGAGTGTGCCGTGGAATTAAGTTGTCAAACTGTGGGGCAGGCACAAAGGTGATGTCTTCCTCCGTATATATCCTGCCTCTGACATCGACGTACGCCCCGGTCGCTCAACGCACCGGCATGAAGATAAGCAAATAGACACGCCGGAACAGATGTGATGAACACAAAAAACACATTCCTTCATAGACTTCAATTATCTGACAAATGATCATGCTAATGAAAACCAATCCATCATAGGACGTATGAAATCCATGTTTGTGTACGCACGTGCGCTGGTGTTTCTATGAGAATAAGCTCCCCGAGTCTAACAGGGCAGAGGGGTGGCAGTGATGAATGGCTGCGGTGGTTGTTACTGTGGAAACTGCAGCGAGGGTGCCAACAGCTGTAATGTAACCACTGGAGGAGCCTCTATACTTCAGGATTACGCTCTGCTCACAGCATCACTATCACACGGGGGAAGCTCACCGTTCTGTCCTCGTGCCATTTAAAAATCAAAAAAGGTGTAGCTATTCGCCACGTCGCTGACCCACAAAGCACGGGTAGTCCTGCCGGGTGCAAAGACTTTCAAAGGGATGCCGGCCGTTGCCTCGGTTATCTATTCAGAGCAGGAGAATGAGAGTGAAGAACCCCCCTGGGTTCGGCTGCTTTGATAGATGCCGGCAGATGGAGAGGGAAAAACCGTCTTGTTGGGCTGATGGTGTACATTTAAATGAGAGTTTCAAACATGTCTAATTGAAGCCAAGGTGACATAAAAGAGGGAGGAAAAAAAAAAAAACTCTCTTACACGTATATACATAGAGGCTGAGAATCTCTGTGAAACATGCGGCCACACAAGAATAGATACGCACAAAAAAAAATACCCAAAAGAGAATGAGAAGAATCTGGCACGCTTCCTTCGCATAAAAAAAAAAAAATCTTCAGTTTCTATCTGGTTTTTATGCTAACTTTATATTGCAGCTACTATAGTGTAACTACAAACAAAGCTGTGCAAAACGTTTCATGATTTAGGGCTACACACTGTATGTGGACACTTGATGGTACGGTCGGCGTTTCAAACCACCCCCCCCCCCCCCTCACCTTGCAGAGGGAACTGAGGTCGAAGCCGTACGACTGGGCGTTTCGAGAGCCGGCGTTCATGTAATTGCCCAGAAGCAGCACCAGCTCCAGCAGGCGGCCGAAGGAACGGCTCTTCCTGACCTCGTCGCAAGCCGCGTTGACGGCCAGGATGTCTGGACGCAGGTTGTTCACCTGCTCCTCGAACTGCAGCCGGAAGAGGATGTGGCTGAGGCGAGGACGCAGCCGCTTCACGCTGCTCATCTGGGAGAAGGGAACAAGGAAGCATGGCGGAGAAAAGAGTGAGAAAAGGAGCGTTGTAGAAAAGACAACAACAACAACAAAAAAAAGCAAGAGAGGAACAAAGCGGGAGTAAAGGAAGTTCTATCACAGAACATAGTCAAACTTAAAATAACTACGATCACACTTTTGGCACAATCTCACGTTCAGCCGATCTAATTTAAACGACATTTATGCAACCGGCATGCTGGAAAGTGTTGCTAGGCAGTAGTAATAGATGCTGGCACTGATTTGATTTGGGACCCTGGTCTGGTAAGTTAATTGTGGAGTTAGTGTCCATATAGGGCAGGCCGGGGAGGGGGTGGAATATACAATAGGCTGCCTTGGATTACCACTCTCACACAATTAGAGAAAATTGGAAAATATTGCATTGGGCCCAGGGCCTGGCCACAACAGTGATTGTGTATGTGTGCGGGACGGAGGGGAGGGGAGGGGCGCAGGTTCCAATTGTCTGTTTCACACAACAGCTGGCTATGCGGTTTGATGTCCTCCATCAAGGGTTTAATTATAGCTACTGTAATGTTATCAAATGACTATTTCAGTCGGTGAGCGAGAGAGCCTGCGTGCGTGTGTGTGTGCTTGTGTGTGTGTGTGTCTGTGTGTGTGTGTGTGTGTGTGTGTGTGTGTGTGTGTGTGTGTGTGTGTGTATGTATGAGAGGAAAGGAAAGAGAGGAAGCGCGGCACGAGAAGAATATGACAAAATTAAGAAGTAGCGAGGTTTTTAGGAATCAAATATGGTCCATAAATGAAGCCCAGAGATGGGAAAAATTATGTGATATGGACATAGGAGAGAGAAAATAATCAGAGGAAGAAAGCACGAGAGGGTCTTCAGAGGGAATATGTTCAGCTGCTGTGTTGATAATGCTGCCTTCAGCAGTCCAATGGAAACGGGGAGGAAGGGCTCTAATGTAAAAAAAATGTCTATAAAGAAGACGCTACAGAATATATAGAATGTCTGGTGTATAGTCAGAATACAATGAGGCGGTGAGTGTAGAGTTATCTCATGCTATCAAGAGTGGGGGAAAAGGGAAATTATGCACCGAAAGAGACGAAAAAACAAATTAGTGCGTTTAAATATTTGGGCAACTTGAAAAGCATGTCTCTGCGGCACGTCAAAACAATTTCAATCCGAGATGAAAGGCTTTAATTCAAAGTCGTGCCACTCATAAGGTCTGTGACTACAGTTGAGCCAGCAGGATGCGCCTGCTGCTAAACAGTGTGATTCCTTCGATTTGAGGGATTGAAATGAAGTTTTGTAAGTCATCAACCATAACTGACGTGCGGCAATAACAGCTACTGTAATGCATAAATCTGACGAGTGTAAAATACATAAGGATATGCTTCAATCACATGAGGATGAACAGAACAGTGACGACATCTGCCTCGTGTCCAGTGGAAGAATTTTAGGAGCGTCAACAACGCAAATCGGATCTATTCCTACTAAACACTAAAGTTTGAATCCAGCATGAGCGTGAAAGATAAATGCATGTGTTTGCACAATGGCAAATTAAAAATTCCCTTTGAACCTGAGCTTTTCTGATAGGTGAAAGCACACAGGCCTCCTTGGGCCCACGCACGCACAGAAGCGAAACACTATTATATAAACAGGCTCTTCTTTGTTCTATGTCTCCCTGATGAACCATACACAACAGCTGAGCATGCTCTATTTCCCCCCCCCCCCCCACACACACACACACACACACACACACACACACACACACACACCTCCCTCCCTCCCTCCCTCCCAATCAACCTGCATTTTCAGTCAGTGATAAGATTCCCTTTCATGGGTGTTTACAGAACAGGTGGGTGCGCTGGGCAAAAAGAAGAAGCTTAATCTATGTTTTGTCAGTAACTTGGTCGCTAGGCAGAAAACACAAAATACACAAAAAGCTTGACACTCCTCATGCATAATTCTGAATAAACCTGCTTTGAAAAGTCTTTAAGAAAACGATGCAGACATAATTAGACAGCAGCGCTGCTCTTTAATGTGCATAAATTAGTGCCGGAGTCTACAGGTGTCCTGTCGTTCCTCTCAGGGCTTAAAAAGATAGAATTTTAAAGAGCCCAGGATTAAGGATATTCATATGAAAGTGCTCCGTTTGTGTGTGTGTGTGTGTGTGTGTGTGTGTGTGTGTGTGTGTGTTCGTAGCAAAGAGAAAGAAAGGGAGAGATGTGATGCAAATACAAGACAATTTACATTTCTGTTATTAATACAGTAATAAACCAATTTCATAAAAGGGTGTACGCATAACTATGATCTGCTAAACCACTTCATTCATAGTACACTGACTTTCAACTCGACAGATAAAAGATTAACATTTTTTTGTGACGTACATTTACATATTGTTGGTGCTATGACCAGCTGGTGGAGAGTTGACACTTTCGTGTGTGTGTGTGTGTGTGTGTGTGTGCGTGTGTGTGTGTGCGCGTGTGTACTCACCACAATCCCAAACTGCTCAGGCTCTGACAAACTTGCGTACTCATTTTTATACTTGGCCAAGGCGTTCAGCTGCTCCTGCTCCGGTAGGTGCTTCACAAGGTTCTACAAAGAAGAAGAAGAAGAAGAAGAAGAAGAGAGAGAGGAAGGAACAGAGCGAGGAGCAAAATGGAGGAAAGAAAACAAACAAGCATGCATTTCTTTAAATATAGCCTTGTGATGATGGTGTTCAACACACTTTATTTTGTTATTAGTAGTTGGTATGGCGCTATATCCTTATGTTTCTTTACCATGTACCAAAATGTACCGATTGAAAGTGACCGAAAATGAAGGCGTTTGCCTCCGGGGGGGGGGGGGTGGGGGGGGGGGGGGAATGTATCTGGCTCTCAACAGCAATGTGGTTTCCCTCCAGTCCAGTGCGTTCACAGCAACGTGGTGTTTTTCTTTGAATTTAATCTAGAAAGAGCCTCAGGACTACCACTCTTTGCACTGGGCTTGTTTGGAAATCTAACCTACTGCTGGTCTATTGGCTGTGTGTGACTGTCAGCCCCGTTGATGAGTTTCAGTAAAAAACAAAGTTACAGCAATAAAATGTATTTTATTATCAAACGGAAGACTTGAGGGGGTTTATACTTATAGAGACAATTGAAAGGGATTGGTTTTATAGACAGCCAAAAGGAATAAATGTTAAATTATTTAAGCCGTGTTGATTGCATCGCCTTCTCTGAATTTAACAGCCATCTCAACAAATACTGCCATCATGAGATAAATATGTTGGTCTGATGCATTCAGATTGGGTTGAAAATCTGTTTCCCCGATGCCTGGAGTCAAAACAAATATTGCCACTTTTATTACTCGCGTTTAATGGAATTTGCCTTAATGGCAATTAATTATTTGCGTGTTGTAATGAACAAGTATTGATCAAATGAATTCTTTAAAGTCTACATCACCTCAGCTTACCCCACCCTGTCCGATCACGGTTAATTCATCTAAAAACCCCAACTGCATTAATCAATTTCCTCAACATCTGGTGCGAAAATTCTAAGCCATTGACTTTTTTTTTTTTACATTTTTGGTGACGAATCTAGACCATATGCTTATAGTATACTTATTCCAGTCATTTAGACTTCTGTAATTCCTTATTTGCTGGACTCCCCAGATGGTCAATGGACAGCCTTCAGCTTGTACCGGTACTGACAAAAAGCCTCACTGCACCGGCTACCTGTATCCCTCGGAAATGATTCTACAGATTCATGCCTTGTGTGACCCGTCCTACACTGTTGACTTCCTCTGTCCTCACACTCCTCTTAGTAGCCTACGGTCTGCTGACCAGTTGGGTCCACAGACAGTGGGTTGTGAGGTCATTTGCTTCCAGGGCTCAAAAACATCTGTAACAGCCTTCCATTCAAAATCAGGCCAGCAATGTCAGTGTCATCTGTGAAAACTCTTATCTAAAACATGTTCCCACAAATTGGCTTTTAATCTGTTTTACATACTTTTTCTTCTTTTTTTATTTCCATATTTTCTCAGGTGGGCAGTCCCAGAGGCTAATGTCAGAAAAAGTCAATGAAGCTCTAGCTTTTTACAACTTAATGCAAAAAACTTGCCGTACCTGGATCATAGGTTCAGTGAGCTGCTCCTCATCCACCTCCACTATCATCCGACGAATTTCCTGATAAGGCATACGGAAGGAACCCAGGAAGATGGCTGAAAAGGAACAAAACAGAAATTACACTAGCAATTATAGCTTTATTATTGCAACGTCATCCTAACCAACAACAGGAAACAAAAAGAATAACATAATTAAGCATGAACAAATAAACAAACAAAGCAAAGAATGGTGTGAAATAAAAAAAAGAACAGCTCAAGGACACATGAAGAACATGAAGTAGGAAGAGAAATCAAGTTAAATATACAGCAGTACACAAGTCAGCCAGACATTTTTTTTTATAAAAAGTGGTTCAGCAAGCATGAGATCATCAAGCACGTGGGTCCACTAGGGACTGAATGGCAAATGCCTCGTCAGGGTAAGTCATTAGTCCAGCCAGTGGTTCCATGTGATGCAGAACTCTGAAGGTTATTGGGGATCTCTAAAAGGTGAATACTGTGTTGATAAGTGTATAAAACAAGATCCAAGCTTGTAGCTTTAGAGTTTTGTGTTTGAGAGAGTCACAGACATCATGTTGACATAGATGATATAGAACAGAACCAGGAATAACTCTCCAAATGAAATGATGAAAACCGGCTTTCCCCCCCCCAAAAACAAAAAGGATTTAAACATCCTGCGAAAAGTTTCATATAAATTTGAGTTAATTAGACCTTACAGATCATTAAAGTGCATTGTTACAAACAATTAATGATGTGTCTTTGGGCGCAGTCTGGGTCATCAAACAGTGGAAGATAAAAAACAAGTGACTGCATTCATTCAGTGGAGATCCGACTAGTCTCTCTTCTCCTCTTAACATATGTCTAAATGTGAAATAAATGAGCCGTGGACCTTTCGTGCTAAAATTTAATTCTAACTCGTTTACATGGAATGCATTTGCACCAGCATTAAAACCCCACATACAGTACTCAGCCTCAAATCAGAGCTTTTTAGACTCTTTACCTCCTATGGTTGTACGCATAAAGCACCTACTCTCCTTTTTATTTTTCCCCCTCTCCTCGCTCCTGCTGTATAATTTCCGCTGCGTGATTTATCACTGTTACTGGGCTGATTAGTCCCATTTTCTTTTAATACACGAAACAAAGGTCACAGCTCCCCTTGATAAAAGCCAATGAGGTGCTACAATCTGGGAGTGCTTAAGAGATCAGCTGGATCCCCATTACTGCCGGGTGCTTTTAAAATGGTCACTTTAAGACAGTGTGTGTGTGTGTGTGTGTGTGTGTGTGGGTGTGGGTGTGTGTGTGTGTGTGAGGGAGCATTGTTCCTCCTCCTGCTTATTCTTTCCTCAATGGGTGCTTAACGTTGATAATTAGCTCGGTTTTAAAAGGCATTAGTCCCAGGTAGCAATGGCCAGGTGTTGTTTTGTTTTAGCTGCTATAGCAACAAATCAACGGCGAAACTCATTCCCTGCCACAATTCTCCGATGGGGGGTTTCTTTGACATGAAAGGAACATATAATAACATACGGGAGGTGATTCAAGAGGGGGAAAAAAGTGAAAAGGTGAGTGTTTAGCGATAACAAAAGACATGCCCAGTACACTGTGCCATCTAGACACATGGACGCGTTTGGGGGGGAGGAGTGGGCAGGAAGGAAACAAATACTCACAGAGATTCTGTGCAATCTTGGGATCGAGCACCTTGAGCTCTTTAATTCTCTTCTTTATGGATTTTTTATCCTCCAGATCCTCCTCTTCTTTCTTGGCTGATGAAGACAGAAACACGGGATTATTATCAACACATTTACACAAATGCATGCACTTCACTGTATTGCTGACATATGTATGATACACACAGATTTGGATAAAGTCAGATTATGAGATTTACATATTTTTTTCCCGGAGTTCAAAAACAACATGAAGAAGTGGTGACAGTGAGTGGAATGTACAAACTGTCCAGTTGCTTTTGATTTATTAATCGAGTTAAATAATGTACTCATTTTAAAGATGATCAAATATTTGAATTCAACCTTGTGGTTGAATTCAAATGATTGATCATCATGATCTCCGTTTCTTTATTTCTTTTTTCCCCTTCTTTGTTTGTGTGTTTACATATTTCTCTAAATGATTAATGACACAGTCTGCCATGACAGAATGCCTTGCCGCTAGAGAAGCATGGAGAAAGGGATTATGGGAAAGTGCTGTGATCACACCACTGACAGAGTAAAGTATGGGTGAGCCATGGCTCTTCCATAAACTCAATGTTGCACATAAAGTAATCAGGTTATAGGTGAAGGTAAATCTGTTCTGGGTCACATGGAGCCAGGTGGGCGGGTCTGTGTGCTACTGGTAGATAGAAGAGGTCTGGATAACAAACAACAAACAAAACAATAAGACGCACAGATATGCACATACACAACTCTCTTGAGCCACGGAGTTCATGGTTGGTTTTAATTATTTAAGACACCAGATTAAGAGAACAAAATGTGCATCCCAGGAGTATGCTGGGTAATTGTCTGGTGCTGTAATTAGGGTGTGTATGGTGAGAGGAGAGGCGAGGAGAGGGGTTAATCCACAGGAAAGGTATTTCTACTGTTCCACATGGGCTTGGTTTTCTTTCAGGGATCCTGTATCTAATTAAAAATTAAAGAGGTATGCTGGGAGCTCCAGCAGAAAAGATTGTTAGCATGTCCGCAAGCACGCACACCCACAGACCACCACACGCAGAAAAGCACACACACACACACACACCGAGCTATCCTTGAACTTACGTGGCTCCTCGGTGGGTACACTCTCCTCACAGTCTATCGAGGCGCGAAAGAGGGGGAAACGCAAAGGAACAAACAAGGAGGACAACGGGAAATGTGTACGATGGAGGAAAAAAAAAAAAAAGGGAAGAGAAGAGAGAATGAAGAGATGAGAATACATTTTCACAAGACTGCACCGTGACCACTGCAGCGTGAAACAAACAGAGACTCGAGTGAAGGAAGAGCAAATAGGGTAGAGAAACTAGTTAGACAGGTTGATTAACGAGGTCTAAAAGGAAGAAACAAGTAGATCAGGTAGAAATGGAAGAAACAGACACATGACACACAGACATGAATGGCATATTTTCAACATTGGTCAAGATCTGAAATGATTGGTCGATAAGTCAGTCAGGCTATGGCAATTATTTCAATTATCAGTTTTACTTAAAAAAATCAATGTCATCAATAATGGTAAATGTAACATCTTAGGGTTTTGAATTGAATATGTCCCAAACAATTCAACTATTAATCTCAAAAGCAACTGTTGGATTCATCAATAATAACTTGTTGTTGTTGTTGCAGTCCTGGTCCTAATATAAATGTTTGCACAGATGTCAGGCAGAAATGTGGGCTAATGCTTCTAAAAACAATGCACACAACGCAGCAATAAAAAGCAACATCTTGGATTTAATGAATCGAGTCTGTGAAAGGGTTATACTCTCCAGCTTCACATAAGTGTTGGAACTAAATAAAGTATACTGTATACATATCATACAAGGTGAAACATTTCCCACCCTTAAGGGCGGTTAACAGACAAATTGAGGTTTCAATGTTAAAATGTCGGATACAAAACCGCTCAGACTGCCGACAGAGAAAATTGGTCTAAACGGGCATGAAGGACGGCAGTCCCTTTGCATCCTCCGCCGATACAACAGCAGCTCTTGTGTACAGAAAAGATAAAGGAAACCATGTTGAAATATAAGGCATGAATGAAGTCACACACAAAAAAAAAAAGAAAAAGTCAAGTTGTCACTATTTATGTGCATAAATGACTCGAGTATTTATTCTTACGGGAAAGTAATCTTGCATTTGATGTTATTGGGTATTACGATGCAATATAAGGAGCCGGCCACTCGAAAAGCCCCCTGCTTACTGCATTAAGATGTCGTATTGATCTACTCATCATAACTTATAGCTTCGCGGAATCTCATTTATTCCACCAACACACACCGACTCTCTCCCTCTCAAACACACCGCGCACACAAGAAAACACACCGCGGCGGAGCATTAACCACCTTGTTGCAGTGCGTATAAACATACTTGGCTGGGTCGTATAATCCATGAATCATTCTCGCATAATACTGCGAGGGCTGCATCCATCTCTATCGTACAGGAGATAGTGATAAGATAGAACATTGGCGCGCGCGCACACACACACACACACACACACACACACACACACACACACACACACACACACACACACACACACACACACACACACACACACACACACACACACACACACACACACACACTCTCACAGAGCTGCCTCAGGTGTTATCAGTTAGATCAGCTAATTAGATCGCCCCCTTCCAGCATCACCCCCCAATCTCTCTGGCCTTAAAAACCGCTCTTCTTCAGGGAAGCCTGCTCATTATACATCAGCCAATTAAAATGTCCCGCAGGGGGTCAGAGGTCACTGGTTAATCAATCAGACGGAGCGGCGACCGTTGTAGTTATCAGATCGCGCTATCACCCAGGAAGCGGGGAAGATAAGAATATACTTGTGAGAGCAGCGCAGTGGGGAGTCGGCGGCGCATCACGCCGGTCAAGCACAAGTAGGGAAGAAGCCCAGGATACGGCGCCGGTATGCGATGATGGAGATTTCAACACTCATTCGTGTGATAAGATGTCGGGAATAAAAAAAAAAAGTTGGACCAGTTTTTAAAAAGAATCAAAGAGCAGGCAAGGAAAAACAAGATGTAGGTTACAAACGGAGCCATTGACTAATACCACAGTTAACATCAAGGAAGGGAAAAGGCGGGACTCCATCACAAGACGGGAGAGAGCGGCGCATTAGAGTCAATAGTCTCAGTTGAAAGGCCTACTCCGCTCTGCCACGGCAAACACAGCGCTAGCCTTCTACCGCCTGAGCACTTTCAAGCTGAGGAGGAAAGAGAAGGACGACAACAACAAAAAGAGCAAAGAAGGACGGTCTTCAGTTTTCTTTATGCACACTGGAGGTGACGGGGAACACGTTTTCTGCACTATGCAAAATAAGAAAAAATGTAAATTTGTGATCGTGTCTTTTGTTGAACCAAAAATAAAAAACGAGGAGTCCTGGAAACGCCTCACTCCTTTCAACTTTTAGTTGCGGAGTGAGATGAGGACGCAAAGCTAGAAATGTTAAAGAGTTATCCTCTCACGCAAAATAATCCTACTGACTGGTTTTGATCCGATCTCTGCCGCTTGACAAAATTATAGCAATGTGTGTAACATGCCTGCCCCCCCTCCCCTCAAAACAGCAGTACTTCCCACAAGGCAGTATCAGTGAATTGTGCCTTCAAAGCACTAAAGGGAATGGTGGATGAAATAAAACTGCAGTGAAAGAGCATGACTGATGCTGTACATGACAGGCAGGCCTCTGAGACAAGCAAGTAACACCTCAAATACCCCCCACCCCCCCACCACCACCACACCCCCCACACCCCCAAAATCTCCTCCTCCTACTCCCGAGCCCTCTACACTCACACCAGCACTTCATCTTATCAGGATGGATTTCTAATCAGTAAAAACGCCTTACTGGAACTGACTTCCTTTTTCTGCACACACACACACACACACACACACACACACACGCGCACACGCACACGCACACGCAATCCTAACAATGCTATCAAATGAAAGAAAACCATATACTCAATAACTAATACTACAATCTAAGAAGTCATTATGCGAGTAAGGACTTGACAGCCGTGGGAGTGAGAGAGGCAAGAGACAGTCGGTGTTTGTGTGTGATTATTTGGCCCGTCACTTCATCCAATATTTGTCCAACGATCTGGCTTCCCGAGGAGATGTCCCACTCTCTGCTGACTTTCCTCTTGATGAGACTATATTATTTATGGCATGTTGTAGTGATCCGACCGTCTTTACACGAGCGCGTGGCGAGGGGGGAAAGTTGAGAGGGCAGCAGTCTTCAAACGGTAATTAAATCACTGTGGTGTTTCCGATAGCCAATCAAGGCAGCCATGCAGGTAAAGTTTAAATCACTGCTATTAGGGGAGTTTCTGTAGCAGCGATAATAAGGGGGGGGGGGGGGGCAATCCAATCTGCAAACACACACACGCACACACCATTGCCTCAAGCAAAATCCACTACGAGACAGCTGACGCACAGGAGGGGGGCTGTCTGCAGCAAGTGAACAAATCCAAACGCTCCGACACATCTGTCAACTCTACAGTCGACAGAGGGGAGACGAACAGTGGGAGCAGCCGCGGCGCTCGCCTGTTGACTCGCTGCACGGTTCGGATCCAGCTAAGCCCTGAACTTCAAATCGGCCAGACAGGGAAGCGCAAGAGACTTCCACCAACGTCCAGCAGCCACTCGGGTCCAAAGGCGCCTGCCCTCACGTTTCCCTCCGTGCCTCGCCGTTGCACGAACTCTGACTAACACCGGCACGGCGGCTCCTTTTTCGCACACAACCCCCCCCCCATGTGGGGGGGGGGTTGCGGGTACCAGTGAGTGTGAGACAGAGAGGGAGATCAGAGTAATGAAGTGAGGGCCTGTGTTGTGAGTGAGCTAATCAAAGTGAACCATGCAGGGCCACCTCTCCCTGTGATCCAGACTAGATGACCCAGGGCCATAATTAGTCTGAGACTTTCATTCTGATAGCAGCAAATTAACAGACTTCATTAGGCTTTTCTCTCCTCCTCTCCATCCCTCCTATACCAAGATCCTCTCTTAATCTAACCCGCCGAATTGCTCCTGCTCCTCACAAAGAAAACCGACGAGCCCTGCAGAGAGAACATGGAGGTTCACACATTTAGAAATAAATCTCCAAAATCTGGACTGAAATTATTGACGACCAAATCAAAAGCGTCATTAGGGGGCTTCTGTTAATCAGCATGCACTGGCCTGTGGGGATGCATTTTGCCGGTGCTCTATTCTCAGTGGAGTAGTGCCCTCTAAAGGCCTCTTGAAGAGCTACCAATGGCCTCCAAATGTGTGTGAGTGTGTGTGTGTGTGCTAAAATTACTATTTTCGGACTACTCTGTCACATCAGGTATGAGGCATATTATCTCCATTTCATTTCACTGTGTGACAACATCAGTCCGATCCGAACAGTTGTTAAGTCCACCCTAACATTTCCCGAGTCATTCAATGGATTGATGGTAGCCTAAATCATCCATGTCTGAAGCCATTTGGCATTTTCCTGTTGCAAACATATCCGCGCCCATCCCTTCAAACCCCCCCCCCCCCCCAATACACAAACCTACACGTGTGGATGAAAAATCACCGCAGAAGAATAAAGTCTCGAAAGCAAATACGTTTTTAACGAGCCAGCCCATTACTTTGTTGATATGAGAACATAAAAACACAAATTGGGAATAAAGTGAGGTGCTGATGCTTGAGAAACTGTGGCAGAAGAGCGAAAGAAGAAAACAATGGAGGAGGACAGGAAAGCTGAAAACCTGAAGAAGGTTAACCACACATACAAAAAATAAAAATAGAGATGGGAGACAATGGTAGTGTGTGTGTGTGTGTGTCAAAGTGACATTTCCAAGCATTTTGTAATAGGTGCGTTTGTGATTTCCCAAAGAAAAACGAACTGTACGCGTTTGAATATATATATATATATATATATATATATATATATATATATATATATATATAAAAATAGTAGGCTGGACATTGTAAGAAAGAAAAAAAGCCATCCGTTTACTGTGTGACCAGACCTTCCTTTTCAACAACAATGAAAAGAGCTTTTAACGATTATGCATTTGATGAGATCTCTCATAATGGCACAAAATTTTCTGCAGCTCCATGAAAAGTCATTATAGAACTAATGATGTTCTTCAAAATGTCACAGCAAAAGTCCAGAGAGAGCGAGAGAGAGAGTGAGAGAGAGGAAGAGAGAGAGAGCGAGAGAAAGTCCATTTGATGTGAACAGATGTGTACCAGGGGAAAGGCAATACTAACGAGACAACAGTGTGAGATGGACACCCTGCTGCTATCCTCCGATACTCTGAGTGGTTGGTTCTACTATATGAGTCCTTTCAGCAGCTAATTACATCTGCTAACCACAGCGAACAGTCAATTGGACACATCTAACCTATAATTTACATTACATTTTCACCCAAGTGCCGCTAAGATGTTTATCTTTAGCTCAAGAAACTGCAAACTATTTTGACAGACTTTTTTTCTTTAAGCATAAAAAAGAAAAAAAAGGACACCTACTACCCTCTGTCTTTATCATCCTTTCAGCCACACCTCCTCTACTCCTCAATCTCTTCATAATTCCCCTTTGGTGTCCACAAGCCTCCTCAGCTGCTTTTTCTTTTTTTTTGTCTCATTGTGATTCAAAAGCCCACCAAGTTCCCCTCACAGCAGACCACTAAAGCCATCGCTGTTCCAAGAAATACACCCACCTTGAATTCAAGAGGACTATTAACCATCGCTACATGGTAATGTTAAGTGGCTCCAATTTGGAGGTAGTCAGGAGGGGGGGGGGGGGGGTTATCGCAGCAGAGACGGACAGACGAGGAGCATGGGTTTGAGCGATCATGACTCTATTATGTGTCTGGGTTTAACAAGTCACGACAAGCCGTCAGCTCTGACCGTGGTCTTTACCTCCGCATGGGAGCCATCCCTCGATCATGTGCGCTCCTGAAGCACTCAAACACCCACATGAGCTTGACCCCTCCCACGCACAACCGCCACCTCCGTCAAGTAAACCCCACCCCACTCCTAGCTCTCTCAGCTGCGAGCTGAGAGAGAGAGAGAGAGAGAGAGAGAGAGAGAGAGAGAGAGAGAGAGAGAGAGAGAGAGAGAGAGAGAGAGAGAGAGAGAGAGAGAGAGAGAGAGAGAGAGAGAGAGCTCGTCTTCCCTCAACTTTCTCTTTGACAGGCTACATTGATCTGGAGAGCCACTGAGAACACAGCCTCACTGCTACGGCGAGGGACGGACAAAGAGGGACACTTGTGAAGCATCCTGTTCAAGTTTTAAATACCCATCCCCTCACTTCTGACAATTCACTCATTAAGAACCGACTCATGCTGAGGCTTTCACGCTGAACGACGCTATACTGTGTGTGATTCACGACACTCGGAAACAATGTACAATGATTAGTCATCAAAGTTAAAATCCAATAATACAGATAATGTTAACAAAAGTTATTAACCTATAAGTATTACAAAAAAAATACAAAGTGCCAATGAGTAAAAAAAAACAGATGACCACTAGTGATCTGAATTAGGATAGAAACGTGACAACACAGATCAAACTAATGCAATTATTCTATGCACCCGGAACATGAATACATGTAATAACTGATCTTTAGATTGGAAGCAAACAATGTAGGAAACATTTTTAACAGCTTCCGTATCACTCGCCACACAAATGTCTTGTGCCATAATTGCTTTTCACCTAAATGCCCCAGCACTATATCTTCAGCCAGGTAGAGCACAGCTGGAGCAGAGAGATTCCATTACTGACGCATGTGGACTGCTGAGCTGCTTTTTGGCACACATGGTAGTTTGGCAACATTTCTGTAACTACCAAATTAAGAGTATCCTTATCAAAAAATGTTCTTGTTGGGTATTTATTTTGAAAATAAACACATATATATTGGCATCGGACCATCGCTCTAATTTCAAATGACTAAGGCAATATTTGAAAGATTGTAGTTATTATATTTCATAGGAATTTTGTGATTATTCATATTCATTATTAGAATATTACAGACCTGGAAATGATAACTACAGTAGTACAGAAGTAGAAAATAATAATAATTGCCACACTGAACTTTTTCATTTGGATCCCCATTAAGTGTTCCCTTATACAGTTTATTAATAGATAGTAAACCTAAGTCTTTCACTCTATTTGCTAATAAGAGGTTTGTATAGAAATGTTGTGAAAACTGCAACAACTACTTAGACTTTAGTTTCATCATTACATTTCCATTGCTTCTTATATACTGTCAGCAGGAATACATCTGCTCATAATCACAAACACCTTTGTATGTTTGCATGAACACATTGAAGCCTCTTTCAATCACAACATCACAAAAACAAAGCAGATCTGATATAAAGGAGGAGCGAACAAAGCTATCATAATTATTTCTCCGGTTTTAACAATTGCATTCGCCAACACCCATTCGGTTTCTACGCCTTTCCGTCTCCCACCATGCAGTGCGGCGGCTTTGGAGAAGACGTAGGTTATTAGCAGATGCCTGTATCCTGGAGAGAAATGGCAAACTGATTTTGTGATCTTTGAGAGTTTCGTCTAATTGGATGTTATTTATTAGCCGAAAAGAAGCCCCCGGAAAGGGCAGCTCTCTTCATGCTCATTTCCCCAGCACCACGGCGATGAATCTATCTCTCTGCCCTCTCTTGATGAACACGGAGATGGAAAGAAATAGACGGTTTATTCCGGATGTATATTAAGATACCTGATAACTGAATGCCAGTATGCAAAAATATATCCATTTAGTAAAATGTAACTTTGACAAACACATTTAACTCCACATATTAAAAAAAAGATGTTTGAGAGGTAAGAAATAAACCGGATCCTTACACCAGCAAAGGCCTTAAAAAGCTCATTTCTACCCTGTATCAAGGTGGAGGTGGGCACAGATTAGCCGATATGAGCTGCTACACGTGTGTGTTTGTGTGTGTGTGTGGGTATAAAATTGACAGGTATAATTTTTACACAGACTCAATAATATTTCATGGATAAAAGCCAAGACAATCAACGAGGCAAAACACGCTATAAAAGAGGAAACGCCACAAAATAAATGTCTGTTTTCATATGTGTGAATAAATGTTTTGCAATTTGAATAATAAATACCCATTGCCCCCCAAATTATTGCTGTTGAGGCTTCCAGGGGGTCTCAAGTGTCAATTGGTATTCCACACACTTGCTACGCGTGTAGACCCAAGTATTAAAGCACTGAAACTTTTATAGTCAGGTAGAGAAAGTAGAATCCAACATTTCTTTGCGACATTACCCAAAACTCTCCATCAACACTAATATTCGTATGTACAGGATTTCACATTACATGTTACTATTACATAATGACGCTTGTTAGAACAAAAAATATAGCTCATCTGACATTGTGGGAAACAAAACCGGAACCATTAAATGATGCAATATACGGTAATAACAATCCAAACAAGGTCAACTTTTTAAAAAGTTTATATACTGTATGCCTTATATATTTGTTTAAGAGGCAGAATACAAAAAAAAACATTTAATAAATGATAAAAAATGAGAAATATTATAAAAATTGACATTGCCAAGAAGCCAAAGCCAAGAAGTACATACTTCATTTAAAAAGGACAAGGCTGTTCATTTCACGTTTTTACTATGAACGGAACAAAATGACCAATTAACTTGTCCAAACACAAGTGTGTGTGCAGCCAAAGCCTGATCATCGACAAACACTGAACAAAGTCAGGCAGAATGGAAGACACTGGTTTGTTTCCAGTAGCGCAACTTTATGTAAAACTTGAAAGAAAGTAAATTCAAAAGACATGACGTAGAGTAGCCTGTACAATAAAAAATAATAAAAATGAATCCACATATTGCTTAATTCCCACCTGCCAGTGTCTCTGAAACATTCTGTGATTTTCAGGCTCCTTAGCAAACACCCAGAGGAAAGCCCTGCTATACATGTTTTATCTCCATCTATTGACACACAGAGAGAGACGCAAAGAGCTTCTCCGGAGGCTATCGCTGAAGGATCTGAGAGCTGTCAGCATTCTCTCCGGGCGTCCACTCACTATATTTGTTCCTCCCTATTTTTTTTCTTTCTTTCTTTCTTTCTTTCTTTCTTAAAAATAGGGAGCAAAAACAAATAAGTGGCGTCTCTTTTTCGCCCTTGCGTCTTCCAATGTTAGTGATTAAAATTCTATGGATTTCAAAGAAGTAATCAGTACCGTCGATAATGCAAATAACCGTTAATTACTGTGACACTGCAGCCCTTCCAGAAGGGGAAACCACTTGATGTGTGCATCGTAGTTCAAGCTTCTATGGCTCATTACAATACAATTCTCAATATTCCTACTTCTCTTTTTATTACAAGTCCACGCGGCAGGATGGTGAGAGCATTTCAAATGCACATAATTGACACGACCACGTAAATAGTCAAACATCCAGAAGACGGTCACACAGTAACTCCACGCGGTTTAGGTCCTATAGCAAAACACGGACCAGGACATTAGCGTGTGAGCAGGAGGAGGAGGTAAAAGGAGTCCTATCGCCATCAATCGCAGGTTTGAGCAGATGAGCTTCAAGGAAAATGAACACGACGAGCGCTGATCTTGGCTACATTAACCAATAAATAAAAAAAGCGCGAGGCCATTGCATAAAACCTCAGGCAACGAGATAAAGAAGACAATACAAAATGAAAGAAACATAAATGTCAATAGCTATTCTTTTGCTTCACTGCTAGTAGCTTACAGCAAGGCCACCAACACAATCACCTATTCAGCAGTTTCCACTCAAAATGTGAACACAGGCCTCACACTCGTCGTTACAGGATGTGAAGGAAATAAAGCTTTGAACTACAATGTGAAGTCCGATCCATGTGCCACACAATCTCATATGAAGCTCTCATACTGTCTAACAGGATGAATCCGTCCCGCTGGTTTGAAACAGTGCAAGCGGTAGAAGCTAGAACATTGATTGCACTCCAAAAAAAATCAAGTGCAAGGTGAAGTTAATCAATGTAGGGCTTTTCACGCAGCACTCAGCCGCAGGCTAAGGAAGCTTCCACACTCCGGAGTGGGCTAAGCCTGACAAGCATCGCCGGCCAATCGGTCTGGAGTGTTAAACATCAGTCACGTGTCAGTCAACGGACACTTAACCCACGGCTCCCTGGGCTAACGGTGTGTGTGAAAGGGGGGCTTAGTTATGCTAAGGTCAACCCTAGGACCAGGGCTAGGGATAGTCCAGGGAATGAAGAATATGCAGTGTGTTAAGTGGTCAACAACTGTTCTCCGGTCCGAGAGTTCAGCAAAGTCAGGCTGAGGTCACACTTTCCCCTGCACAGCCTGAGTAGCTTAAAAACACAGATAATTTAACTGAAACCATTGTCCGTCGATGTGTATTTTGAGTATTTTCTATTTATCCTCTCTCAATACTGCACACAAATACCATTAGGTCACCGTCCCGTAGTTCTGGAAATGATGTCGGTACAAATACCAGAAGGGGTTAAGTTTTCTTAATTGCTAAATAAAAAAAAAACCCTGATATGTCTGACTTATCTGAAATTGAAATCTGGATTAAAGGGAAAATGTGCCCACTATTATGTGGATGTCCAATCAGTGTTGACGGTAAATGTAGTCAACTGAAGCAATTAACTCGTCAGTGTGTGCCGTATTGAGCAGGCTTGATATCTGGACCTGACGCTGAGCCACAGCCAATGAGAGAGCAGGAAACACGGAGGAGGAGTCGCCTGTTAGTCATGAAGAACCCGACACTAAACAGCTGATTTAGAAGATTAAAGAATTAAGAATTAAATTTAATTTTTCCATAAGGGTGGAATGTTTTGTTTAATGTTACCGTTATATTGTTTTCTTATATTTTGTCTTTTACTGTATTGAAACACCTTCTTTGATAAAAACATTGAATTCATTATATTTTTTTAATAAATTGTTGAAATTGTATTCAATTCAACACACTTTCTGATGATAAAATGTGCTTGAATTGTAAAACACAGAACTCAGGAATACATTGAAAACAAAAAGAATATATCAATCTGTAAAAAAAAATAAAAAAAATAAAAAAATAAAAAATCATAGAACCCTACTTTAAGGAAAAAAATTAAATAAATACTAACCTTTAGTTTCTGCTCCAGAGTGAACATGAAGGCAGATCATGCAGCCAAACAGAAGTCGCAAGCATATAAAACAAAGCAAGAGGAGAAAGGGAGAGACACAGAGACAGAGCAAAGAGAGAAGGAGGAGAAGAAGAAGAAGAAGAAGAAGAAGAAGAAGAAGAAGAGCCCGTTAGTGATTTCATGAAGGAAGCATTATTTCAGACATGTTATTGTCAGCAGAGAGACAACAGAAAGCATTACACTAAATATACAGCAATGTTACAGCGCATAGAGAGCCTTTGTGTGCGTTTACAGTAAAAAGAATCACTGTTAAGAAACTCCTCACAATAACAGACTCGCCAAAAGTCGCAACACAGCAAAGTTACAGTTTCTCGCAACGATATCGAATCACGGAATCTCGAGACGCGTCGGTTCACGGAAATAGACTAAACGTTGGAGTGGTGGTAAGTGACTGGAGTCACCGACGGCATCAATAGTCAATGATAACGGCCTCAAATTCACATCAGACCTCACAGGTCAGAGCCGCGGTTCGCTCACTCAAATTGAACATAGTATTACAGCCGTAGCCTTTATTGCATGTATTAACATACTGAATTGCCCATGTACAGATCCTGTCTGTCAAAGTTTTTTTTTTCCGTAAATGTGCTTTGATCCACATTCACAGCCGTGGCTGAAGCATAAACGTCTGAAGCATAAACGTCTGAAAATGATTTGAATGGTTGGGGGGAAAAAAAGAAGACTCTATATTCACGAGTTCAAGCTTGAAACATCATTTTCTCAGTGACAGCACCGTAAAAACACAGATTTTTGCAGACACCGTTTCTCACTACATGGGTCAGGACAATTTGTTACAATGCATTACAATACAGCGCCGCAGTGCGTGGAACGTTCCGGTCTTTCTCTTTAGAAGTTCCTTGACGAAGCCGTGAGAGGAAGGACTCCTCTCCACCCTCAGTCTACGACACAGTTACCACAAAAGACTGCAATTAAAGCCTTCAGATGTCAAGGGAACATATTAAAGCTTAGAGTTCAAAGGCAGACATTGAAGCATCATTAGCTATGCTTAATTCATAATCTGTGGTTATTAATCACAATGAAACAACCCTCACTCGTGGATCTAATGTGCAACTTGAGTTAACCCCAAACTATTCATACTCTGAAAGCTCCATCAATGACTTTTCTCTTATAGCACCCCCCCCCATCCCCCCCCAATATGTGATCAATGCACAAAGAACAAGGCATTCAAATTAAACACAGCCTTTTCCAAGCCAAAGGAACCGATGCGTGAGCAGAGTTTATTTGTTTGGCTGGATATGTAACATAAACCCAAAAATATCTTGATCTGTTTTTAGTAAAAAAGTAAAACCATGAAGACAACTCATAATCCAGTATTGATCCAGCACATGCATCAACATGTCGTAACAATTTGAATGTTACATTCCTCTGTATGTGTCAATGTGTAACATGGTTGTTACCTGTTGCAACGTCTCTTCAGGTCCTTTGAATGAAAGCAGCTGTAGCAGAAACGCTGCAGCCACAGCATCGCCACTAGAATGATCCGTCTTACTGAGCCGGATTGTTTCTGTTGTTTATTGAATCACAACTGAAATGCGAGCTGCATATAAATGTCCTTTCATTGTAACTTGGGAGAAGAGGGACTGGAATTTGAATAGTTAAAAAAATCCAACCAGAGATGCCAAATGTGCAGACATCTGCTCGCACTTCTCAACATTGCATTACTATTCTGATAAGCATGTTCACAGGGAGGTGTCGAAAACCTATTCTGCAGCATGCAATTCTTATGAAGCCATACCTTTTTACTGTTTGTTTTTTTACAACAAGGTCTTTTTTAAGTTTTAGTAGTTCTTTTGTGTCCGTGTTACATTTCACCCTTTTGTCTGCTATCTGGAAAGTGATAATAACAGCGCTTTGAACATCGGCTGACGCACACAGTTATTGGAGGCATCAAGCTTTCAGCACAGGTGACATTCACCCCTGGACTAATAAAGCTGCTGCCTTTAATGGCTGCGGAGGTGTTTGATGCTGCTGCTTAAGGTTGAGATGAGAGGAGGCAGTGGTGCACTTGAGCCTCCTGTGGCCAATGTGAGTATTACAAAAACAAAACATGTTAGCACATGGCAAAAACTTTTTTTTTTTAAATCTTCATCTTTAAAATGTTTACTTTTTAGAAGGGTTGTACTGGGGAAAAAAAACGTCCTTCCACCTGTTCTTCTGTCATAAACACAAGAGAGAAAACTATCTTTTTTGCCATGTAAAGTAGTGACTTTGATACCATTCCCTGCCTAAATATGATATATGATACCACAGCAATAATCTAAAATGTGTAGGGGGGGGCAGTAACAATTCAGGTGGAGGAAGAGTGCTAATTGCTGAATGCCTGGCAGTGGTACGGTTAGATCTAATACAACCAAAATGACTATTTTTTTTTTTTTATCTGACCGTTTCTGATGGACTTGAAGTGCAACTTACAGACAGAATGGATCGATCCATTCTTCTCCTGGCAGGCCTAGTAATTAAGGCGTATTTTGGCCGAATCAATAACACAAACTGATCTTGCCCAATTTGCTCAAAATTATGAAGAGATAAGAAAGAAGAAAAAGAGTTTAACAAAGAAAAAGATTACCTGTATGGATGTGTGATATTGTGAATTTTCAAAAAGGCAAGCAAAGAGAATGAGAGGAAACATGGAATGAAAGTCCATACTTCTTCTTTTTTTATAGCTCCTTTCACATACACAGTTGTCTGTTGCTTCTCCTGTGCTTAAAGCCACTCTGGGATCGCTCCATTAGACTAAAGGCATATCCTTAGAAACATTGCAGAGGAACGTCCTCTCACTGCGTTTGCCCCTAATTGAAAGGTTCCGTTGGTCTTCAGTGATTAGGATAGGCCATTTGTATCAAAGGTTAGCAGCAAATGAGCAGAGATTTGAGAGACGAGCACAGAAATCCACTCATATTATTCAGTGTGGTCTTATTTAATTTGGTTGGCTCTGACCTGCTTGCTCAAAAGTAAAAACACTCATTTACCGCAATTTACTCAGAGAGGAGATGTGCTAAAGTGGCTCTGACCCTTTGCCAAAAAACAACTACCCACTCTGAATAGATAAACAGAGGAGCCATAAAGGATATTGCTGCTGGGACTATAATGTCTACTTAGTCAAATAAACACGCGTATAAATTCTGGTTGAATGTGTCGTTCCAGCCTTCTTTCAACACTTTGAGCAAGACTAATTAAAAAAAAAAAAAACACTCACTGTAATTTTATTTACATTTGATTAAGTCGAGGTCTGCCAGAAACACAACGGTGATGGTTCCGAGCCCCCATCCAAACTCAGCAGTCTGTGTACAGGGTGGCAGGGATCCCCTTAGAAAACAACAGCAAGAGGCGCAAAACATCGCGAAACATGAATGAATATTTAATAAGAGAAACTGAGCGAATGCCATTTTATGCCGTGTACTTTTTGAATGTTTAATGCCGATCCAGATGCTGCTGCTCTTAAGTGAGATGAAACACGATACTACATGGCTGAGTTAATAAAGACGACAAGCCCGCATCGCCGACGCACACGGCAACGGACCCAGCTGGGTTCAACTCGGCTCAGCTGCTACACAGCCTCCACTGGGACGGGAGGAACCAAGGAGGAACGACGACTGGGAGAACGGACTCGAACCCTGAGAAAGGCTCGATTTAGTCAAGTGTTTCATGCCGTTCTTGGCAAATCTAAAATGCATTACCCGCGAGCGGTAACAAACCAGGCGGTCGGCTCGCTGCCGTTCTCTTTTCCGTGCCTCCCCGCATGATGAGAAGGGCTCCACGATTATACTGTAAAATGAAATGCTGCTTGAGAACGTGCGCTGGCTCCGAGACATTACCCTAACCGAGAAGCGCCGTCTGCAGGTGGACATCCTTCCTTTGTACTCTCCGGAGAACACCTGCACGGCTGTCTGTCTACCCGTTTGCCATTTAGATTGCCTCCATTATTCAACACCTTGACGGCAGGGAACACGGGGGGCGCACTGGTGTGTAGTTGGGGAGGGGAGGCAGCATAGACTTGTGACAGGTAGATAACACCTGGATGAATAATTCAAATTGGCTAGCTGAGTTAGTGACAAGACAAGAAAGAAAACACAAGACATGTGAATAAATCATCAGAGAAGGGGCTAATGGACCGCGCATGGGAGAGGACCAGACCGATAGCATCTCATGCTACCTGCTGCTCCAGCTTTAATCCTTCCAACAACCCGCTGCATGAATATTCCACATCTAATCCAGCCAGCCATACTAATGTGTGAGGGTGTACCTGCATGGCGTTCTACATACTAGTAAACAGGAACGCTGATGTTGAGATAACGCTGCGATAACCAGGATGTAATTGTGCTCCATATCCTGCACCGGTACAATATAACAATCAGTGACATTATTGGCCGAGGAAACGTCTAAATAAATGAGGGAATTGAAAATAAACCAGCATTCTGGTTTATGTAGCATTAATAAGACCTCCACCTCCGCTTTAAACAGAAGGGGAAATTGGACCAAATTGAACGAACAAATAAGTGATGACTTCTGTCATGCATATCCATCTCACTATCCATCCACTGAAAGTGATAAAAAGCAGTTTGTTTGCCAACAGTAGCCTTGGGGGTTGGAGCAAGCACTCTAGCACTCGTCTCTATCTATTCTCACGTAATTCTTCTTCAATGAAGACGCATCGCCAGTTGCTCTCTGTAGCAGAGATGCAAAACCACAGAACAGAAACACATTGAGGTCGTTGTTTCTCGCTTGATCGCTCCGGCTCAACTGAGAAAGCCGGACATTTTATTCCCTCGCACCACGGCGAAAATGGAAGCCAATGCGCCACAGAAGGAGACAGAGAGTTGGGACAGGGAAACGGACGGCAGAATATCCGAATCAAAGCGTGATTAATAACTTCATTTTTTTCTAATTAATACATGAATAAATGAAGTGGGAGTCTGACCTGTTCTTTGTGAACCGAAAGTGAGAGCGACTCTGCCGAGGATTTCTGGTTTTGCGTACTGGTTCTCATCTGCCCGCACCCAGAAACAGCTCTCTGACATTTCCTGGGGACGAATCTGAAAACAAACATCCACAGGTCAGCACATTTAGTCAATATAAGAGAATCCCATCATTTGAAGCAGATATTCGTCAAATATCAAAGCCAGTTCCCAAAGCAAACGCATGTCCCGGTAATCTGCCAGTTAATATTTGGAATAGGAATGGCCCGATTGGTCCGGCATCCCGAGCTGTGAGAAGCTTGAATAAATAGTTATTTGAAGAGGTTTTCACAGCAATATAGAATAGATGGAGAAGGAATTATGACCTGTTTAACTTGTGGAATAAACCTTTGACTTATAAAGTGGTTTGTGTGTATGTAACACTACAGTCACTGTTCATGAGTCAAGAGCTCAGCAGCAACCTTTTTGAAAAAGGGTGGCGCCCCGAGGTGAATTTAATGAGTTGTTTTATTTAATATAGGCTTGATGCTGATTATTTCTGAAAGCTGAAGTCGAGTACAATCACTCAATTTCACTTCATCTACCAATTCACGTATTTTACGATGCATATTTTTTTTTAACCTTTTGAGGCTTTTCAATAATCCTTCCATATTTTACTGTTATTTAATGCATTCATGCTACAACTTGGTGGACCAAAGTCGGGCTGAAACTTAAGGTCCCAGTGGAGTCAGGTGACTCGGCACTAATGGCCCATGTGGCCTTGTAGCTGCTGTATGTGTAAGCTGACAACTGTTTGCCAACGCAGTACTATAAGAAAGTGAAAAGCCAACATGTTGTCAAGGCTTTGCTGCTGCTAGATTGCTTGGTGGGTCTGTTGTCACAGAACTCTAATCATTAAAATGTTCAGCCACTGCTCTCTAAAACTGTCGGAGCCAGAGTTGGAAGTTTCAAGTCTTATTACTGAAGAAGTTTCCCCGAACAGCTTTGCCCCAAACATAGCCACATGTGGGTGCTTCATACAGCTGTGCCATAAGGCAGGTCCTCCTCATGCCACTTTGAAATTGCAAGCATATGGTTTTGGTTTGCCGAACACCTGTACCTGTACATCTGAGATTAAATTATTAATCAAACCACAAACTAATATCACTTGTGGTGTGAACCAATATTGCTCCGCGGAGAACAACATCTGTGGAGGAACCATGAAAGCGGCTCTGACAACAGCATCCGATCATCTGTTATTTTCAATTATTAGTACTTGCTTGGCACAGAATAAGGAACTTGTTGTTTAATTCCTAGAAAAACATCTGTACTGTTCGGGTTCGGCCAATGAACATCAGGAACAAAAAGGAAGAAGGAGCTAAGGAAAGGGCCGCTATAAATATCTGGCCTAAATTTCTTGTCCCAAACTTTGTGTTAGTGTTGTTACCTTGGACCAGTTGAGGCGCTTCATGGCGGTCTCAGGCTTGAAATCCTTCTTAGGCCTGAGGCCGTAAGGCAGCGCATGGTGAGTGGGGGAGCCTAGACTACCGCCAAACCCTAGAGGGGGTGGAGGGGGAGCACCAAATGGAGGAGGCAGTCCGGGTGGGGGAGGTGGGGCAGGACAACCGGGTAAAGGAGGCGGAGGAGGAGGAGCGGGCATGCCAGGTGCGGAAGAAGGGGGCGGAGGCCCAGACGGGAGCGCAGAGGAAGACGATGCTTGTCCAACATGGGCAGAGGACAGAACCACAGGTACAGCTCCAAACTGGAAAGGTAGGGAGAAAAAAAAAAAATAATGCTCATTTTACGCAAAGTGGGAAATTTGAAATTACTTCTCTCCAGACTCTGGCAAATATTACATCAAAAATGCCCATGGCAGCCAAAAATGAAAGAAATGTATTATGGAGTCATACTGTCGCAATGGTGATGATACTTGTTGCTGAAATAAAGTCCTTCTTGATTTTGGTCATTTAGAATATGAAGACTGGTTGCTGGTGTTTAGCAGTGCTCAAGAAACCCTTCCTGGATAAATACAATAAATGGTGAATTCACATTTCAACAATAAAAAAAAAAACTGAAAACTGAAAAGAAAAAAATGGAAGCAGACTAAATACAGCATCTGCCAAGCGTGAAGCACAATATGCTTTCCTCTCTAACACCACTGTGCCTCGGATAACGGAGGCGTGGTCTCTCAACCGCCATGCTGAGGCCAAATGCTCAAAAAACTATCAAGAATCTGTCCAGAACCTTCCCACAATGATTAGTTTTTCTTGTTTTTTATTTTTTTTTTTTTTTTTGTAAAGCTAAAAATCAAATGTTATAACTGAGGCTACAAAGTTCCATGAATTGCATCATACAGAGCAAATGGCTTATTGATCCATGCAGCGGTTTTAGATTAAAGACGCACACTAAAGGTCAGCCCTGGGCCTTTACTCTGCCACTGCCTCGAGAGGGAAGAACTCCTCTGCTGATTTAACAAGCGCACCAGCCTGTGTGTCGGTGAGAGTTAGGCTGACAAAGACAGCGAGACAAAGTGTGTGTGTGTGTGTGTGTGAGTGTGTCTGTGTGTACCCGCATTTGTTAAATGTACCACCGCCACTTGAACCAAGGTACTGTTGAGTATTCATTCTGTTTGCTCCCTCAAATTGAAAAATGATTGGGAAAATAAAAAGGAAGTTCTCCTCTCCTCCTCGGAGCGTGTAGTTATCTTGTGGTGCCAGAGCATGGGAGCAACTCTGTGGAGTGTTTGGAGGGGGGGGGGGGGGGGGGGGGGGCTAAGGCCCAGTAGTGAGGTTGAGGTTGAAGAGGGTTGTCAGAATAAATTGCTTTTAGAACAATTTCCTCTCATGGGATGGAGATCAGAGATTCCGAAATGGCCAACATAGGGACTGGTCAGAGTTCTCATTAGACTTAGTGTCTGATAGTCAGTAGAGCCTCCATGTCAGCCCAAACTGCAGGCTCCAGTGGATAAAAACGACACCCCAAAAAATAACGAGCATCTCACAAGAAAGTTGAATTGCAATACGCCACATTTAAATGGGGTTGGTTGAGTCTAATTTAGCGTTTTCTCACATCTCACACCCCCCAAGAATTAGCACAACTCACAAAAGAGGACAGTGAACACAACACAGGTCATTTACCTGGGATCTGAAGGCCTGCAGCTCTGCTTGGAGTTCAGCTATTCTTTCATCACACTTAACCTGCAGAGCTTCTGCCTGCTGTCTACTTAGAAACTCCTCTTCAAACTGGAAAGAGAAGCACATATCCAATAAAAACACACGTCGATATTACATGAATGTAACAAGGAATCAATAGAAGCAGTTAAGTCTGAAGGTGTAATTATTTTATAGACTCAACATTAATTTTACCTTGATTACCTTCGTTTCCTGATTGAATTTCAACCTTTTTTTAAGACTCCAATTCATTAATAAAACCTTTTTAATTACCAAACACACATGCCAATCAGTGAGCCCACCCTTCTAATCAGGATCCACAACCTGCTGCGACCCCGACTTAAATTAATCCCAGCAGTCAACCCATTTGGCCTCAGCGTGTGCGTGTGTGTGTGTGTGTGTGTGTGTGTGTGTGTGTGTGTGTGTGTGTGTGTGTGTGTGCGTGCGTGCGTGCGTGTGTAATACTGTTTTTGCATTGTAGCAAGATACATTTACAAAGATAAAGAGATGAAACTTAATATAGCAGCTCGGGGTGGAGGACACATTAAAACGTACACAATAAACTTTATCTACAGTGAAATGGGAAGAACGAGTTCTTTATGTATCACTGTTCTCCCACTGATAAATCTAGAGCATATGTACAATTGTTGTTGACAAGAAATACCCTTTTTATATTTGGCTTTTAGTTTGGTTTCCTTGATTGTACAATTTTAAAGTAATCCGTCTGATTATTGTTTTATATCCAGTAATACTCACTTTGAAAAGACCGATTTGTTTCTGCTTTTAGGGGGGAAAGAATCAAAGAGCATTTTATAGCAATTTTCTGCTAAGTGTTGACTGCAAATTTGCAGTATGTTTGGCTCTCAAGCTACTGCTACGATCTCTCATTATTATTTACTAACACAAGCCCCCAAGGAATTGTCGGTGCCATGTTTACTTCACAGAGTTAATGTTTTGTTATCTAAAAAGATATTATTTTATGGAACAATTTAGAATAAATGCCTTAGTGGGCTCTGTTTTGATGCGGTGGATGTGCAGGGGGATGAAAATCAAGGTTTTTTTTAGTCAATACTTGCCTTCTGTGCCAGTTCTGAAGCTCTTTGTTCATACTCATCAGTCCGAGCTTTATCTACGCACACCTCTGAAAACAGAAAGCAGAATGAAAGTCACGCGTTTCATTGAAATACCTGTAATGTACATAAACCGCCGGAAGCGTGGGACTTGCCTAAGAGGTGGCTGAAGTCCACATCTAGGCGCTTGCGGTAACCGAAGTCTGGGTCAGTGCCGCTACGGTGGAGCACGATTTGAGACACGCACTCCTCAATGATCTTAAAGTACTGGGGCCTGAGAGTCAGGACAAGAGAGACAAGAGAGACAACAGAGACAAGGAGAAAAAGAACAATTCATTTCATTCTTTTAATCTGACGCGTGCGTTTGCATTTGTACGAGAGCTGTCATCTGGACAGATGGAGGCGTGAGAGAAGACGAAGCAGGGTTAGCGAGGAAATGCGGCACATCCCAACAACCTCTACAGTCGTTGCATATTAGGTATCACAGATTGTAAACATAACAGGGGGCTACTTACCATCACGGCTTATTAGCAAGTCAAATCAAAGCCTGACGTTCAAACATCGGGTGCAATTTGAAACCAGCTGACACAGAGCATCACAGTACGCGTTACCTGCTCGAGCAACATAATGAACGACGTTGACATGAGAATCGGGTCGATCCAGAATTATTGCACGTCTTCCTCCAACACCAAAGGCCACCACACAACAATGGCAGGGAAGGGTAATAGATAGCGAAGAAAGCAAACATAAGAAGGATGGGGGCTGAACACGAGACAGAAGAACAGAGACTGATATACAGCATGTATACCATAGATTAATAAGGTGAATAAAACATTTCTTTCCCCTTTGTTTTTCCTGAATGTAAACTTCCATTGATGATGAATGAAAAGGCTGACGGCCTTGAATATGGGCATTATAATAGGGTAAACACAATGGTACACAAGTTAAGGGTCCTTTGGTTTCTTTAAAATGACTAAAACTTTCATTACACCTTAATAAAAGAACTGTTTTGATGGTATTGAACAATGGGGAATACACAGAAATTACCAGGTGCTGAGTGTATGCGGTTAAACGGTTTCAGATGACTCTGTTATTCTGTGATCATTGCTTTCGACAAAGGGCAGAGAGGAGATATTATAATGCAACAACAGACGACATGCAAGGCTGGAGGCACACAGGGCCATTCATTGCAAGTTAAAGGGAAAATGTCTGTCTGTTCTGCTCATTATCTTACGACAATGTCGCCGAGAGTCCAAATCCCTTCTACACCAAATCATTAACTTATACTTTACAAACATCGATAATCAGGGACCCCTGCCTTCCACCTCCTCCCGAAACACGAGACCGGATCTGATAGCATGAACACCGTGCTGATGATTTAGAAAGTTAACCGACGGAATTCTTTTCTGAATGAAGATACTGACAATCAAATGGAATAAGGCATGTTGTCAGTCAAACTGCTGGTGCTCCTTTCATTACTCTGTGACTTTGAGAGCCCCGTGTAAAAAGGGGACTTTATATATGCTTGACATCAAAGATAAAAAAAAACAACTAAAGATCACTAAGCCAGTCAGTCAGGAGAGATGCAGTGCATTAACAAGGATTTCGTGGGATATGACGTCTTACATGCCAATGCTGAAAATCAATTATATCAAGGGTACTGAACTGCCGGAGGAAAACTTTCAAAATGTATTCTAAAGAAATACTTGAAGCCAAAACTAAAGGAGTGTCTGGCAATCTGCAATATGGTCTGAGAATGAGGGTGGAAATATGCAATCCTCCACGACATTAAACTACCCATTTAACAATCATCACAGTCTTAATAAGAACTAGTCTATACAGTGTGTACAATGATGCGTTTGCCTTTAGGGTAACAGTCATCACATGCTAATGAAGAAAAAAAGTCTTTGCCAACCCAATACTCCCAATAATTAACTGAAAAAGATGTTGTGAATGCATGTATGCTGTCCAAGTGTATATATATATATATATATATATATATATATATCCACCTCCGCACTAAGACACTGAATGCTATTGGCAGCCTAGTCCAAAACACCTAAATAAATCTTGCTTTCATGACAATTGTAGCAATTATTTTTAATGATATAATCTAAAGCCATAAAACGTGGCCATCACAGAGCGGCCATCACAATTACCAATGCATTTTTATTGTGATACAACCCCGTGAAGTTGCTTCAGTCACATTATACTTGGATGAGCACAAGAGAGTTATAATTTATGTTTGCGAGAGGAAAAGGCTTTTAGGATGAGGGCTTGCAAATGTGTCCGACGTCCGTAACGCTATCTTGGTTTAACGAGTTTGGCGGTGTTGTCGGAAAGCAAACCTCCACAAACCCAATTTAGAGCAAGAGAGAGACGCTAACGTTAGCCTAAACTCTGATAGCATCCTGAACCGACTTCCACACAGTGAGAAAAGACTAAGAAACGGTCACAGGGTGGATGTGCAACTATACAATTTCTCCCTTTTTTTCTTTTTTTAGGCGGAGTATGAAATGCTTCCTGACCCTGTTAGTGTCTCTGGGTTAGGTTGCTAGGTTAGGTAAGTAAGTGGTTTGCTTGATGGACATGCCAACGCTAGAGTAGCTTCGGACAGACAGTTTAATTCATCCTTTCACCTTTTTGCTCAAACAGAACTTTGAACAGGGAAGGAAAAAAAAAAAAAAAAAAAGACACCACTCTGAAGTCTTCATTCAGTATACAGAGTATTGCTCTTAATGGAGCATATGGAGGTCTAGTTAGAGCTGCTACGCTATATTGGACATTTCTATTTTCAGCAGAGGGGTTTAGAGAATGGTCAGTTGACTAATTGTTTAAGCAGTAGATTCCAATGACAAATCGTAATATTGAATTATCGGCAATAAAGCACCAATAATATAAAGTTACTGTTGCTGTAATCATGGCGGTCCAGCTGGTTATCTGCCAGAAGATTAAGAAACAACGGGTGTGTGGTGTAGATATGCTATAGTTAATGACAACGGAACACGGGGAGGGCGGTGTGTTTTTTGTGTGTACGCCGATATTCCTACGCCGTTATTAAGGCTGGAAAAACAGACGGCAGCCATAACCCTAATGTTAACATTTCGTAATAATTTCAGATGATGAAAAACAAATCAGCCCACAGCCAGAGCAGAGTGCAAGACAGCTCAGGTGTTGATTTTGGGTGGGAGAAAAACCTGCAGGTGATGCATTTCATATTCTTCAGATTAGAGCTCCATCTTTTGATCAAGCCAAGGTTTAACCCGCACCCTGCTGTGGGAGAGCCAACATAAAATAAGCCTTTGAAAAGTACCATTAATAGGAGATGAGAAACACTCTGGAGCCATGGCTGCTGTAGATTGACTGGAGATGAAAGAGACACCATTCTCTTTGTTAGCCAATGTCATTGAGCGGGGTTTAAGGCGTGAGACCGCCACAAAACATAAGCTCTTCACCAGTGTACATCATTACCGGTGTTCAAAAGCTGCTCAGACCCTCTGCTTGTGCTTGCGTGCGTGCGTGCGTGCGTGTGTGTGCGTTCTCGCTAAATGAGAGATTAAAACTCTATATATGTCAGTCAACGTTATTATTAACACACGGACCATAATTTATATTACCGTACACTTCAGAGCAGAGCGTAACGAAAATAACAGAGCTAATAAATCGAGCTGATTAAAAACAAATAAAGAAAGTCCAAGTCACAGACGTACAAGGGGACACTGAGGGTAATCGAGGGAAGACGATGGGAAGCGAATAAAAGAAAACGCATGCTTCGTTACACTTTAGATAATTAATGTTCGGTAGGTAATGTGTGTGCTGCAGATGTTTTACCTGACCAAGTAGTCATTGCGTATAAGCATCAGGTGCTGCAGTATGGAGAGGAAATAGGGCTCCGCGCTGCTGTCCTTCACCATACTCTGCACGATACTGAACACATCCCCCACATCAGTGCAGAGAGTCAAGGACTTTTGAGCAAAACTAAACACCGCATTTCACGTTCAAAAGAGAAGCAGCTACTGAAACTAGAAGAAAAAAAAAAAAGAGAGATCTTTTTAAGAACAACCGACTTTAGCTGGATGCCTGAATGTTTCACATGTTAACCACATGTACAAGAAAACAGACACTGAATTAGGATCTTAGCGTCACACGTGTCCGTTTGTAATAATGACAAGGATATTCCAGCTCGCTCTTGATGTCCTCCAGCCTGTGAGAGAACTCCATCATGTCCTCTTCTTTGTGCTCCTCGAACACCTTTAACTGAATGTCGAGGGCCTCGTTCCTGATGGTCGCCAGTTGCTGCGGATGGATTAAGGTAGAAAAAGACGAAGAAAGAATAAAAGAGATTAGAATGAAAGAGAATAAATCAGAGAGAAAGGTTTGAGGCCCTCTCTGACATTGGCGCCAACAGGGAAGCATCACACTTAAGTTAAGACGAGGAGCTCGTTCTAAACACTATTACTAATCATGATAAACAGGTGTGGGGACCGGCTCCTCGCTTTCATTTATTTGTTTTCTTGGCAGCTCCAGCAACAATGTTTACAACAGATAAATATGTTAGGTAGATGGCATAAAAGCCAGTAGGAAGATTATTAGCCAAGGCACTAGAAACTTTATTGGATTGTGGGTGCTGGCAGAGGACGCGCTAACTCTCCTCTGTTTCATAAATTATTTGCTGGAGCAAATCTACAATATTCCACTGAGGTGGACAACTCATTTAAATATTAATACAAGGTGAGTGTGTGTGTGTGTGTGTGTGTGTGTGTGTGTGTGTGTGGGTGGTTACCGGCAATATCTCTTTCAGGCCACAGCGCATAAATTCATTTCTGATGTGCAGCCTGAAGTCCAGCTCATCAGGGGATGTTACTAGTGCATTGATGAGCTGCATGCATGCAACCTGCAACATGAAGGGTACACAGAACAATGAGAGAGAGAGAGAGAGAGAGAGAGAGAGAGAGAGAGAGAGAGAGAGAGAGAGAGAGAGAGAGAGAGAGAGAGAGAGAGAGATATGACGGACTTCTTCTTCTAGAAGTTGATGAAAAGCATGCCGCATGCATTCTAAATGAGTCATGTCCCTTGGAAGCAGAGGACCATAACTAATGCATGTCTATTTTCTCCAGCCACCAACTCGGGGGGGCTGATTTTAATATTAATGCAACAACTGCAGACCCATACACACAAAACTAACTAACAGTCAATTTCAGGGCAAACTCGCTCTTTTGGAAGCTGTTTTTCACTCCTCTATGAGTTTGGTTTACTGCTCAGGGACCGCCGCATCCTGTGACTCTTCAACTAGCCGGGCAAACACAGACAGAGAAATCAATTATTGATCAGTAAAGCAATCCACTCATGTGTGAAAAGAGGGTATGGCTATGCTAGAGCCAAGGACGAGTATTCAGACGTTTTCAGGTTCATTGTAAATTCGATTGCGCACTCTATTTCTTTTTTTTTCCTGTCATGGCACTCAATCTTAGTTATTACCAGTCTTCAAAGTAAAATCTTTAATATTATAATACAGATAGGTAGCATTACAAAGTGTCACAAAACCCTTTTTTCTCGACACGTCTCTGGGGTGCAATGGCCGTCAAGAAGACAATGTTGTATTTAAAGACGGTAAGAAATATTTGAATGATCGCCTAAAATCCCAAATAGCCTTCTGTTTCAGTGTACACACATTCATTCAAAGTCAGATCAATACGCAGAGCGTTGACACTTGCTGGAAACACTTAATCAATACCAAGAGACAAGGGAGTGGGAGGGGGAGGGGGGGGGGATCACTGCAATGCTTTCCATCACTTTCCAATATAGATGCTACAGTATGAGAGTATATGAAGTCTGTAATTTGATTCCAGCTAATCAAACATTGTAATCCTTTATATCAGGATATTCAGTCATCACCTCGCATCACACATATGTAAAGACACTCAGACATTAACAAAAAAAAAACAAAAAAACATCAGGCATATTTCATGATTGACGATCTGTTTACATGTGTTAAATGAATGCTGTCCCAGAGCCAAAGGCTGGCAGCCAGTGGAGACTGTGTATGAATGCAGTCCGGTAGGACAGAGAGCCTTTGGCCACACAGTATCACGGTCAGGATAACAGTAGCCATGCTTTAATAATGCATGGGGCTAAAAGGAAACTGTGCTGTGTATTAGGAAGTGGAAAGTAATAACAAAGCATCAAAGCCTTCCCCGACTCTTTTCCTCCTCCGTCGCTTCCACCCTCTTAGGGCCTCCCTACGGTTTTGCACCTGTCAAAGGTAGTTACAGCAAACTGAAAGCAAACGCTGCGGATCTTGGCTACGGGGGGCAAAAGAGGTATCATCATAGATTTGAGTTTAACATTGGTCACTGCATGAGTATATGAAACAACCAAAGGAGCAAAAGGTAATGCATTTTAGATTGTTTTGCTGGTCTGGTGTGTGTGTGTGTGTGTGTGTGTGTGTGTGTGTGTGTGTGTGTGTGTGTGTGTGTGTGTGTGTGTGCGTGTGTGTGTGTGTGGTATTGGATGAATGATCACTCTCTTCACATCCCTCAGCTACCAATTAAAAATGCAGTAAAACATACTTTAATCATGAATTACATTATTGGGACACAAACCGATGCCGTCCCGCTTTAAAGCAGCCCGTGTGTAATATCTCAGTGTGTGCATCAGCGGGGAGATGATACGTCGGAACAAGTATGTCCACGGAGAGACGGATTACAAGTAAAGGGAGAGCATCAGATGATTAAATGGACAATGTACATGGACACGTAAATAATTTGCCAAACCATAAAGTTGATTAAGGGGGGACTCTGGGTTTACTGTATATAAACTTTTGAGCAGGAGAAAGGCAAAGCTTCTTTATCTATAGATTGGATTAGAGATTGTTAACTCTTGTTGTTGTTGTTGTGGTGTTGTTTTTCTTAGCTGCTGTTGTTTTTACTGCACAATGATTTAATTCCTAGTCTGTTCTACAGCTCGTAATTAGCTAAAATGCTAACAGTATCACCAGTAGTGGTTATTACATATGGCAACTGCAAATCATGGAAGATCTTTATCTCAATTGAGCCATTAGCACCATTACACAATGATTCTGTTCATTACTGAACAGGTGCTAGGCAATTAACCTCAACTAGGACACTTAACCATTATCGATACATAAACCAATTCCCTCCAAGAACAGTGGATAAACACTAGCCACTGAATATATACGGGAAGACAAAACTTTGATAACTACAATAATAGTCTATATATATATATATATATATATATATATATATATATATATATATATATATATATATATATATAGGTGCTTCAATGTTGCCATTGTGGCTGGAACACCCAGTTTTGGCTTAAAACAAGACTAACTAAAAAACGTCTTTATCAGACTAAAGATCTTGTGACTAAGAGACCCTTGAGCACAGAGCGGTTGGTGATGTATTAAAGTAGTCAACTTCCTACAGCCTTTCCATATTTCATTTCAGAGAAATCTGAGTGAAACGACAGGGGTGTCAAAAGCCGCATAGTGCATGCGCTTTGCACTTACTTGTAATTGAACCGAACGATCTCGTAGTCCCTGGACAATGGGGCTGAACCTCTCCATGGCTCGCCACTCCCCTGCCGTGGTGATTGCTTCAAGGACCTTTTCCAAACTAAACGAAAAACACGAAATGCATGAGCGCACAATTGGGGAGAAAAAGACATAAGACATACATTCATTTAAAGGGATTTTGACCGAGCGCTCTGTCCTTTTCCGCTGCGCCCCGAGGTTCCTTTATTGTCAGTTTGACACGAGTGGATTCGGGGGGGGGGGGGGATTCCATCACCTTCACACTGAAACGGAACTCATGACTCAAGTAGGATCGTGATAAAACTTAGAAGGATCAATAATTAACTCATGTTAATAACTAAATCAACTCAAAATATTATTTTTTACTTGAAAATGCATACTGTACTATATATAAATTATTTTCTATCTAACATGACACTAAAGCCACTTTGAATCTCTCAACCTATTTCCTGCATTTTTAATCAGGCACGACTCTTGTAATACGTTGCTAATATACAGTAGTATATAGTGGCACCAGTTTTGTGATACGTTCTTTTCTGAGTGACAATGGCACTCATAAAATATAGGCCTCTCTTTCACTTATTCCAAATATTTAACTCAGACATTGTGTCGACTCAGCCTTTTGCTAATTGTTGGATTTGCGCTTCACCTCCTATATTGTAGGGCCGCGCAAAGCCCTTTGATTTGAATTTTGATAATGAGTAATAACTGGTAGTTATCAACCCAGTCTCGCTTTTGCAAAATCAAAAAAACATTGTCTTTCAAAATGACAAAAAGACACGGATATGTTGACAGAATGAATGAAGGCCGAGCATACGTGTTCTCTTCGCCCACAATGCAGATGGCTGACAGCAGCTTCACCACGTCAGTCATCATGGCAGACTGGGAGGGATCAATGGCTCTTGCCAGTAACGCAAGACTTTTCTCCTCAGCCAGGATACGATCCAAGCCGTACTGCAGAAAACACAAACGCAAAACATGATTAACCAGAGATGCTGCGATTCTCCCCATTTCCAACAACAAGAACACAATGTGCCGAGGAACGGTCGAACCGACATCGTTCACAAGATCCATTCAAATTCAAGATATTAACCTTCACTCCGAATTAAGTTTGAATGATCAAATGTTTGGCCAAAGTTAGACTCAAGGTTAACAGTGATTTTAGTTCCAGATATAATGCAATGCCATTCAGAGGTTTGGCACAGCGCAGAACATGGCCGACAGAAAATGTGATTAAATGGCAGAGAAGTTATTGAGCTGATTTAGATGAGTTCTGCTTTGAGCGTTTTACTGTATGTTGTATGCCAAAGCCCCCCAAAAAAAGAAGAAAAAACAATCCTGTAAGAGCAGCGTCTTTAAAAGTACCCTGATTGTATGTGTACTTGTTAATACAGTAGTAGGATGTGATAACAGCACTGTACAATGAAGAGGCGTTTCAGCAACAGTCAGCTGTAATTACTGCTGAACAATGAGAACACAGTTTTATTCATTGCTTGTGGTTAATAAAATCTTTTTTTGTTTTTTTGTTTTTTAATTAAAATGTCCGGGACAAATAATGCATTTTAATTAATTCACTCTTTGTATCGCAATGAATCGGGCTTTTCTTTTACCAAGGAAGGCATCAGAAAGTGATGCTTTTTTTCTCTCTTTTGAAAAACAATTACAGAGTGCTTCTGTTGACCCGGCACTAACACCGAGCGCTACCGGGCACTCAAATCAAATTGTCTGTTTGCCTGTTTGATGTGGGCTTTCTACATTTGAAGAGGCACATTTGTCCTTGCATCTGAACAGTCATGTTTAAGTAGTTAAATCGTTTGCTTACTTTGTTAGAAATATCATTACTTTTCTGTCACATGTCTGTCATGGTATATTCCCTCATCTCACGCATTAAACTAATCAAATAATTAACAGCTTCACAAAATTTCATGACAAGAGCGCAGTAATTAAACGGTGTACTTGTGTATATATATTTCCATTTTATTTGTTATATCTTGTATTATGTGTAATAACGTATCCCACGGTCTCATCTCATCTCATCTCATCTTTGACCGCTTATCCGGGATCGGGTCGCGGGGGCAACAGCTCCAGCAGGTGGACCCCAAACTTCCCTTTCCCGAGCCACGTCAGCCAGCTCTGACTGGGGGATCCCGAGGCGCTCCCAGGCCAGTTTGGAGATATAGTCCCTCCACCTGGTCCTGGGCCTCCCTCGGGGTCTCCTCCCAGCTGGTCGTGCCTGGAACACCTCCCTAGGGAGGCGCCCAGGTGGCATCCTCACCAGATGCCCGAACCACCTCAACTGGCTCCTTTCCACGCAAAGGAGCAGCGGCTCTACTCCGAGTCCCTCACGGATGACCAAACCTCTCACCCTATCTCTGAGGGAGACGCCAGCCACCCTCCTGAGGAAACCCATTTCGACCGCTTGTACTCGCGATCTAATTCTTTCGGTCCCACTGAGCTTTTTGTTGTTATTGCCTTGTTTTTGCTGCTTTGACTGTCTGTTTTTAAGGGTGCTATATAAATAAAGATATTTTTATTATTATAACTTGTGTACTTCTGTGCTGAAGAAGCCAGGTGGTTGCTGAATTTCCAGAAACAAAAGAAAGATGAACTGTGACAGCCCTCTGTCAGCGCTAAAAAAAACAAAACAGAAGTTGACACAGCTGGAGAAGGATCGTCTATTCAAACACACGTCTGATGTATACACTATATCTATTTTATGAAGTGTTTTGATATACTTTGTAAAAACCTGGCAGATCTTCTCAATGCCATCGTTTACATACAGTTTAAAGTAGCGTAGCTACAAGACGAAGAGTGTAAATACTGACAAAAATGTAGTCGTAACAAAATCACAAAAATAAAATAGAAGTAAAATTCAGAGTTGTAGATTGTATACTAATCTATATTGGATCATTTTCTTGATAATGCTAAGTTCAAAGGGCACTTTCACAGGGTGGTAACCTTTAGCATTACATTATTACGCCATTGGTGGCAGACAATAGAAAATACGCAACTGTGTGACTTGATGCAGGAAAGGCAGAAGAAGAAGAAGAAGAAGAAGAAGAAGAAGAAAAGGTTGCTCTGACAGCTGGCAGAGAACACCTGTCTTCTTGGCATTGTGGGTACATCCCATCCCAAGATGCCTCTCTAGCCAGGGAAAGGTCTGGGCTGACAGAGAGGCCTACGGGTAAATGCTGGCGTCTGGCGTCTGTTGAGACGCAGGATTACATGAGACCTTACAGCACACTTTGTGCCAAGGCGCCTGTATATCGGTCTCCGCTGGGGTTTAGCTCCATGTGGCAAGATTTTATTTTATTATTTTTTTTTTTTCCAGAGCAACTGTAGACTAACAGCATACAAGGAGGAAAAGCAGAAGCTTTGTAAAAAAAAAAAAAAAAAAAGTAAAGATACTTCAACGGGACATATTTTTAAGAGCAGGCGCTTAAGCCTGGCCAGTAGTTCATTACAGTTGTCTATTAACCTTGAGTGGAAACATTTTATCACAATGTGATCATATTGTTTTCAAAATGCCATTTTGTTTATTTTCCTTCTCAAGGTAATCTGCTGGAACACAGCGGCTGTCCGTGTCCATTTATGTCCACGGACCAAACTCTGCTGCGGCCAAGAGCTACTATAAAAAGGAACAAAACTCACACACTAATCCATAACCATAAGTCTATTTTGCACGATCCTGTTGCATTTACAATGCATCTAAAAATCTGTAAAGTAAACAAACTGCTTAGTTTGAGATGCAATATCTACACACAACAAAACGACACGAGATATAGAAACACACTGTTGTGTGATTTGTGGTTATTCATTTATTATATTTATTATTACCACATTGAAAGAATAAATATGCAAATAAAGTTGTTTCTCTCTTTCTCTCTCTCTCTTTCCTTCACTTACACTCTTTGTTGACTACCAACTCCAGAGCGGGGACTTTTTGCACGCCAGGAAACTTAGATCTGTGCAAATGTGTCACACAGCATCATCCAGATTGCATCAGGACATTAGTAAAACTCCCACCAATTGGCTCCATATTGTTGTGAAGCTCTTCTTCTCCACTGGTCATAAACCCTTTGTAATTGAAATCCCAGGTGCCTAATTTGGTAATTGCATGACAACACCAGATGTCGACGTGGATGGGATTAAAATTACCCTTGGAGATCAGACTCGACTCAAAATACAAAAAGTTATTTCAGATAGATTATTTTTTTTTTTTTCCTCGAAGGGTAAAAGGACAAAACGGAACAACATGAACGTAGGAATAGTAAAATTCTGACTTTGTTGGTAGAACACCACAGCTGCACCTTTAATGAGTCTATGAGAGTTCATCCAATGGCAAACACATAAATGTTGGCTATAATGCCCACAGACACAAATAACCATAAACACAAAATCTTTAAATTAACTGAAAAAAAAAAATTCTCCTTCTACTTGTTTTCTCTCAACGAAACTAAATACTAGTAAAGAACGTAGTGTTGGACAATTAAAAGCATTAATCTAAGGTTAAACAAACTAGGCAACTTACTGTACTACCAAAATTAAGAAACATTATCAATTGGGACTGCTGACAAAAAAAAAAAAAAAAAAAGTATTGTCTTTACCTTATTGTTCATGACGGCTTTGAGACACTGGACAACTTTGTGTTGATTCTTTTTGTCGAGCTTCTCTTGCCTAGAGACACGAGAGAGTAATGAGGAGCAGTTGGTCTCTAAAGTACAGCGTGAAGACTCCAAACTGTATGCAGGGTGTTTGAAAAGGAGCGTACATTGTCATAAACAGATGCAGGACTCTGAATAAAGAACTGGAGTGAGAGAGGAGAGAGTCTGTGCAAGAATACACACAAGTGAGGCCGTAAACTTACTGCTTCTTCAACAGCAACCTTTCCAAAACGTCCAGCAGCAGTCCGAGACCCTCGTGCCCGAAGCTCTGCACCCAACTGAAATAACAAACATCCAATCAATATCATAACAGTGTAAAACTGACAACTGACGGCAACACTTCCATTCTCATCCGTCACTGTGGAAAGTTTTAAGAAAGGGAAAAAAACAAGTAGAATTCAGTACTTTGTGCTGAGGAGAAAGCAGCAGAAGCAAACACAGGATCTACAGCATGTAGGAAGAACATCTGCAGTGAGATATTATCGACATAGGGAAAGCACATTCAGACACAGTTAAAGCTAGAATTTCAAGTTGCGTAGTCTGAACCAATACTGCATTTTTGAGGATAATAACCCTATCAATATTTGAGAATTCAAAGATCTAATAATGGTCATTAAACACATGATGAAAACAAACATCTTTGAAAAGGATTCCATAAATGTGACCGAGGTACATACTGAGCAGGACATTTTACAGTTGAAAAAGAAACGCATACAAACAAAATGTTGTTAAAGGCCTTTTACCCAGTGGCATTGAGCTTCTGAGTGAAAAAACGAAAAAAATGGCAAAAAACAAACAAATCACAATGCAGAGTAAGGAGTTCGAGGCCAGAGGGAAATGGAGGTTATACTAATATGATGCAAGTGACATTTGTGAGACGTATCATTCTCAAGGAGGTTAAGCAAGTTCACACCGCTCCATCACGAACGCTATCGGACTGCTCTGTGTGCGAAAGTTGATTTAAGACATTTTATGGAGAAGGTGCCTTTGATGGATCCCAGGGAACTGCTGCCTGTGATGAAAAGAAGTACTACCGAAAGCATGGGACAAACATAATGTATAGCTTTATGTTCTTTATAAAAGGGCGTATTTCTTTTCCAGTGAAGGAGACATAGTTTGAAGAAGGCAATGTGTCTACAAAGAGAATCAAACCAATTCCTATTTTACATGAGTGCTCGTGAAAATATCAGACATTAAAAGGGACAGTTTGGGCGTTTTAAAGTGGGCTTGCATGAGGTACTCATCCACAGTCAGTGTATTAGCTACAGGAAAAGGTCAGCATGCCCCGATTTTGGAGAAACTGACAAGTATAAACACGGAAGCGAGGTAATACATAGCTGTGGACGTGGGCAGCAGCAAAATGGATTTTAGCCACCTAAAAGAAAAGCCCAGCTAAACAAAAACAATGCATCAGTTTAAGTGAACGCTGTATTTCCTCTGGCACGATCAACATTATCACGACATCTGAATATGTGGTGTTTATTAAGTTAACGGGGCTTTTTATCTGGCTCAGCTTCTGTAATCGACCCTTCGCTAAGCCCCGCCCCCCCGCTGCAGTCACAGCTACCATGGAGCCCACACTGTCACTAACGGCACTCCCCGCATGAATATTGACCATCGAGTGATCAAACGGTGAAAGGAAATAGTTCCTACATGAAGCTGTTAACGAGGTCTGCGAATTATCTTGAATAACCGACTTCTGGAAAAAGCTGTTTTTTTAAGCAATTTTTTTTTTTGTTGCCGCTTTGATCACACCAAATTTAGCAATATTCACGACCAATTCTTCAAAACTAGGCAGCTCACACCTAAACAATCTAGATTGATAAATAGCACTACAGGTAAGAGGAAAAAAAATATGCATCTTTTTTATTTTGGAGTGAACTTTCCCTTTAAGCTTGTTCCTCAACAATGTGTGTGTGAGAGAGAGAGAGAGAGAGAGAGAGAGAGAGAGAGAGAGAGAGAGAGAGAGAGAGAGAGAGAGAGATAGTGGCGCATAGCATAACAGGAGCAATACACATTTGCCTCACAAAAACTATTCCAATTTTGAGATTTCTTGGATAGAATCAAAACAGAATGGCAATTAAGATAAAAAGCTGTGTGAGTATTTCTCGTCACTGAGACATCAAATGCTGGAGATCCAAAGTTTTTAACCAAATGTGACGGTAGGCAATGAGACAAAGAGCAGTGACAACTTCACGAGAACAGAGAAGTTTTAACTTTGATTCAAATAAGGAGCAGAAACGGGAACAAATAAAATGTTTAGGCAAAACCCTTTAGGGTATGCAAAAAACAAAGAGAGCAGGAGTGAGATTGGGAGCGACGGCACCTCCCTCCTGAGTGAAACTGAATAACCTCTCTGAACATTAGCATTCAGTGTTTGTACAGTCCTAATCAACAAGCTGCATGCCTGCCAGCATCAAATCTACAGGAATTCTCAAAGGTGAAGTCATAAAATGGGAAGCCGTTATCCGAGTTGAATGTCTTTTAAAAGGAGTTGTATGTAGATCATGCGTCTTTCCTCGTTTTGTTTCGCATAATATGTTGTTCACACCTTGAATGAACACAGGTGATGGCTGATTTCCATTCATTTTCCACCAAAAAAAACAAGGAAACGCTGCACTCGTGACTTTTTTCAATGCAGTGACTCAATATACGAGCAAATTTGACTGCAAACGGCGTCAGGGAAAGTTGATTCTTTTTCGATTGAAAAAAAAGAAAAAGAAAAAAAAAGACCATTGGGCCACCGCAGCGGGTAATTCAAGCTCGTGTAATTGAATTTAGCTCACCAACTTTGCTGCTTTAAATTCTGTACCTTCACAAGGATAGCTACAGCGACTGGTGAGGTGGTTCATACAGATCCCAGGTACCGTTTCAAAACAATTACAAAGTGCTGAAGTCTGAAGTGTACAGTAGTGAGCATCACACACACACACACACACACACACACACACACACACACACACACACATCACAGTCTCATGCACATTAGAGTTGGGAAATCATCTGTTTTCTGATCGCCACATGATCATTGAACTTCGGCTAATCGATTGAGACATTGCCGCTCCGTAGGTACAGTTCTTGCAAAACTCTAGACCCTCTTGATCAAACATTTGTACACAAACAACCTCATACTGGGAGTCAGATTTAGGCTTTATATCCAAACTGTGTGAAACCGTGTGAGCTACATGTAGCAATCATCAAGGGGGAAACATGTAGCTTCACCAGGATGTGTTGGGTTTTAGTATGGCCAACCATCGGGGCAATCATTGCACAAACGAATAAGCAACAACACTAATTTTGAAAAGTTTGTTGATCTATGATAATATTAGCGAACGGTAAGGCCGATTTTAAAATCACCACGGCTTCAATTCTACCTGACCTCCGCTGTTATAAAAGCCTTATTCTAAGCTAACCTTCTACAGCGAGGAAGCAGAGTAGGTGTACGAGTATGTCGGTGACAGGGTCGAGAAAATAAGGGAGGCTGACAAAAACTGTCACTGACAAAGACAGGGACGGCCGCCGCCGCCAAGGTAACTAAGTATTGAGGCTCTCGTGATTTAGGAAAAAAAATAAATCACTTCTCACTGGTCCGTGGCCCTGGCCATTGTGGTTATAGAGTAGGCAAGGCGAGGGTCTCGACACGAGCGTCATTGAAATGCATCACTCAGTGGCTACCGCACGCTGGCTTTTCATCATCAGCAGCTGAGGCAGAGAGCAAAGGAAAACAACCAGTTGATCTATAGCAGGAATTATTGCACAGGAAGCCAACAAGCCTGTACTGTCAGGGTCTGCTGCAACAAATTTGAAAGACATCTGCCTTGAAACACATGAGTGTTTTCAAAAGGCTTTAAAAAAAAAAGGCGTCGGGTAAGAGGCCTGGTGAATTTAGTACATCTCAGAGCCCAGAAAAAGGGGCAATTTAATAGCTGTCCACAACACCTGGAGAGAAGTCTCATCTTCACGAGCGAGAGCCATCAGGCCGAGGCAATAATGCATCCAACGAATGCGTCTCCGTCATAGCTGAAGGTCAGGAAGCAGAGCGGGGAGGAGACGGATAAAGCTGTGCAGACAGACACTGTGCGCTTCTATTGATCTCTGTGCATTGTGTTAACTCACCTAGCCTTCTACTTTTACGCTGACAATGAACAGCTCAATGAAAGGACTACGACGCGTGCTCACGCCCAACGTAAGCACAGACGGAGATCGCCTGGTCGGTTTTGTCCGGTGACAAGGTTTCTAACGAGGGCTACTAAAAAGACAGAGAGGCTAGTGAGAGAGAGAAAACTGGATTACTTTGTGCAACCACCGATATGGCAGAAGTTGCCCTTGTTTCGAAAATGAGTCGGGGTCCAGCTTATAGCCACCAACAGAGGCTTGTGTGTTTAATAATGTCACCTGTCATCTATCTGTTAACTGTTTATTCCTCATGATTAGATTTGTGTATGGACACATAATAACCCTAAAGCTAAAATGTAAAGAGTCATATCAATAAGGCTACAATTTCCAGAATACAGACGTTCCTAAAATAGTAAAATTGCGGTATCCAAGTTGATAATAACTTTCTAAGACAGTAGTAATATTCATTTAGTCACAAGTGCTTTTTAGTTGACATGCTGTCTGTCTAGACTGGAAAGTAATTAGTATTTAAAATTCTGTTTGCTAATCTAGCATGCTTTGGCAGCCCTTGGGTTTCATTAGTTCCTAACATCTGGCACCCCTCCCACATCCCAAATGAAAAACTTTAATCACATTCTCTGCCTCAATGTCCTCAGTGTTCGGGGCCGTGTTGTGTAAAAAAAATGATCTAAAAACTCTTTCCTCAGCTTTTTTTCTTTGCTAGAGAAACTGCAGCACCGATTTATGTCTGACTGCTACCCGCCAACGTCGCCATTGTCTTTGGTTATTTAGCATCTCTCTCTCTCTCACACACACACACACACACACACACACACACACACACACACACACACACATACATATACACACACACAGATTATGGTGGCCTGGGTCGCTTCAATGTTCACATAGGACACAGAGCAGATCTACACATGCTGCTTTCAGAGCCGCAGCAAAAGCTTCGGTCTATTTCCTCCACTTCCTGGGTGGATATTTCACAAATATAGGAGTCCATTGGTGCACATTAGCCACGAAGCTAACCACAGCGCATTTGTATCATATCTTAAATATGTGTTGATTAAGGTGCACTGCTCCCAGCAAATATTGTCTATTTCATCAATCAGTAGCGATCAATGTCCGTTTCCTGTCAATGTCATTTTTATTCATGACATGGAAGTTGCGGTAACGGTTGCTAAGAGCACTTAATGTTTGTCACATCAATCAAAGAAGAGTCATTATTTAAATGAGCTCTGTACATCTAACCGATTTTGAAAACGGGATGCATCACACACATGAATAGAATCTTCACAGATGTCTCAAACAAGCATACACTACACCATTTAAAAATAGCAGCCCGTCACACACATTACAGGAAGTTATTATTGTTATCGCGCGAGAGGGAGCTAACACCATTCTGACGTCATCTCATGGGGAAGCAGATGTAAAGAGAAGCGAGGCTGACGTGACGCTACAACTTGCCGTAGTGAGAATTGTAGCAGTAGTGAGAAAAACGACAGCAGATGGCAAAAGACGTCGGTAGTGGCTGGGGAGACGCGATCAACCCGGGGGGGACTATTTTCAGAGCGAGAGGTGAGATTGTGATATCTGTGAACGGTAGTATGCTAGCTGATTTGTACTCCAGCTGTCATAAGGGGATGAATTGGCGTTAAATGGTCCCAAAACTCCTGTAGTCTGAGCCCAGCTTTGCATCAACCTGGACATCTGTGTCGATCTCAGCCACACCTGAAGATTAAATCACCATTCTTGGTCCTGCATACAAAGAGTTGAGACACCGTGAATGTACATGATTTTGCTGGCGGGTATTCATCTGCAACCGACACATAAACCTTCCATGTCTTTTGCGAACACGGCCTCACATTTCAACATGATCTCATGTTATTGGTTGGTCTCCCAACATATGGATGAGATACTGTAAACTGCTTATATTTCTTAATTATACAATGCAATAAACAGCAATTAACACTCACTCAGGGATCGGAGGCATACTGTAATCACACCATCAACTGGATCAAAAGAAGCACAGCCGTACTCGACTGAGGAGCTATCATCTTAGAAAGACACCGAGAAACAGAGCGAGGCAGAGAGCATTAAAAAAAATAAGGAAAACAAATTCATCATCCCATTCTCTGGGAAACAAAAACAGTCATAAATCAAAGAGAAAAATGAGGCGCCTTATCTGGCTAACTTCACAGCTAAGGTAGCTTGACTTCTAACGGAGTCTCGAGAGAATGCCTCCAAGGTTCCACGGCAGGGCAGCACGACGTCGCACTCCGCTAAAGCAATTATGAACCAGAAATAAAAAACAAAAGTACAGCAAGTTAACTGACTACAAGAGGGCTCTGCAGGGACAGAGGGGGGGAGGAGGTCACGTCATTTAGGGTGGACTGATTGACGCTGCTCTAGCAGATTGATACCAACAATAGCAACGCTCGGAAAAACTATACAATTCTAAAAATGTTAAGGTATTAAAACAAAGAGAAAACATGTTTGTTTTTAATAAAGATTTGTTTTCAAATGGTTTGATTTTTTATATATATATATATATATATATATAATAATAAAAGTTGAAATTTTTCGGATACTAACCATTTTAAATTATCACTTAAAGAATTAAAAAAAACATTTACCATTTCAAAAATCCCGACCATCTTTGCACAGTTCATGTTAAAATGATATAAAAATATTCACCAAGACCACATTAGCATCACTTTGGTTGGTCAATCTGAAAGAAAACCTGTACAGCCCTACATTCTTGTCAAAGACTCTTATACTTATGTCACTGATAATAGAAAAAAAAATGTTTAATTCAAATTATAGCTTTCATAACCTACCACTTAACATGAATAGCTGAAACAACCTGTGATTTGTTCTTTGTAGCCTTATGTGTGCACCACATGGGTGGTGGGTGTATGAAAGAATAGCAACCAAGGCATATTAAAAACGTAAGTGTAAGGAAGAGAGACGCTAAACTGAAAATAGATAAATAAATCTGGACGCTTAAACCTGAAGGTCAGCTTTAATATAAAATCAAAAACCAATTTCCACTTGTTTGTCAGATCCATTTATCAAATCCATTTAATACAATTACATCCTGTAGCCTTGCTGGTCCTGTGGGCCAGCGCCGTGGCCTCGCTTCACCAAAACGGGAAGCGGGAGCCAGAGCAGCGTAGGTGGGTAAGGGGTCAGAGGCAAGCGTCACAGGACACTCTGGAGCTGCAGCGAGGACCAAATTACCTCCAGGTCCGCCCTCTCCGCCAGAAGGAACCCGATGAGGGAGCCCATAAGTCTGTCAGCCTATATCTGACAACACCTGATATTGGATTGAGGCAGCGAGTGAGAAATGTTTGCTGCCGCGATTCCAAGAAAGTGACAGCGACCAGCATCCAAAAACAGTGGCAGACAAAATACCTTCATCACCCAATCAATCCCCACAACGCAGGACCGTAATGGTGCTATTAGATAGCAACGGGGTTACTGCTGTCGGCCCACTGTTTCCAGCCAAGGCAGATTTATGATCAAGCCAGACTACGTCTTTATACATAAGCCTGACTGTCCATTTTATTAGTGCCGATCTCATCAGAAGTGGGTGCCTTCAGGCCACGTTCTCCTCGAGGGTCACACAGGTGAGGGTCCCATAAAAAACGTTTGATTTGTTCAAGATGTAATAACACTGTTCCTAGAATGTTTCTAGACATTTTTACATGCTGCTTGCAAAAAAGAAGTCTGATTGTATGGAAGTCTACGAGAAAATGACCCGACTTCTCACTTGATTTATTACCTCAACATGAGTTTATGGCTAGTTTCAAGTCTTCTTCAACACAGCATAATGTTCATTTAGTACAACATGGTCCGAGTTAGAGTGAAATAGACCATAAAGGAGTGTTTTAGGGCGGGCTTACGGTGATTGACAGGTCACTGCAAGCTACCAGAGAGTACACGGCGTCTCTACGTCGCTCCTCCGCATTCCAATCGTTCATCGCTTGCGGAAAAAAACTAAAAATATGGCGACGGGCGTATTCCAAGATGGCGACAGCCAAATCTCCACACTCTAGGCTTCAAAACAGCAACCAATGAGCGACGTGACGATGACTACGTCCACTTCTTACACACAGTGTGTGTCGTACACACAGAGAGCACAACAGGGCAGAGGATGCAGGCACAGAGCGACGTGGATGACTTCACTTTGACACGTCTTTTATAGGACTTTTTTTATTTTTATTATTATTATTATTATTATTATTATTATTATTATTATTATTATTATTATTATTATATGAAATTCATAGAGAGTTTTTGTCTTTATACTCCTTTTTTTTTTTAACAATATATTTTGAACAGTTCCCGTCATAGTTCATCACTAAAATGAATTCAGTCCCAGATATTACACAAGCTGTTATGGTCACCTTTATAAATTTAATCCAACCAATGTTTCCTCAAAAAAGGCAACTGACAAACATATATTACCTCATGTTTGCTGTTAACGTTAACACTTGAGTATGTTTGCCTCATTAAAGCTCTGAAGCATCTCTGTCCTTGACTGTGTTTTTTCCTAATGTCATTGATTTGAATAAAAAAAAAATAAGCTGAGGCTTACAAAGAAAGTGGATCCATCATCATTCAAAGGTCTGAACATTCATTTTCTCTTGGACGTCTCGATAGAGCTGCAGTGCTTAACAGGTTCTAGAAAACATAATGAAGTATCTGCACCGCCATGTGTGTGTCGCCACTCGTACACTACTGTGTAGAGCAGCAGTGGGTGGGAGTGCCAGGCTTTATAAGCCACGATAACAATGAAGTGTGTTCACTACCAACACGGAGCAAACTTTTTGCACGGAGCGATTACATACAAAGTCAGTGACGCCACACCAATAGGCAGAGTTAAAACTACAGATTTGAAATAAATCATCTTGAGCGAGATGCTGCGACGCCGTGTAGAGATTCTCCTCCCGTCGTCACCGACATCCCGCTGTTGTTGAACCAGAAACGGATGACAAAATATTAGACACCCAGAGTTATAGGATAGTACGTCATATTTGTACAGAGACCACACATCACTCTATGAGTGAAAATGTGTGTAAACAATAAGGTCGCCGTACTTATGCCTCTGTGACGTCGGTTTATGTGGTGATGGAGCAGCTATAAACCAAATCCAAACTCCATCCAGAGAACTAGCATTTGAAAAGTTGTTTGCCTTGCAGGCCTAGAAACGCCTTAATTCAGACGTTTTATGAATCGGGACCATTATGTGGATATTCCTGCATCTTTTCTCATCCGTTTATTGCAATTAAATCCCAGCTAAAACTGTGTATTTTGGGTTCATACTGCTGAGGTCAGCAGCGTGTGGATTGATGGACAGAATGAATACAGCTCAGTGAAATCCGCTGAGCTCATCCGGACGATGCTATGAAGCCAGACACGACGACGTTTGGTTTTTTCCGACGTATCAGGAACGTTCTCGTATGCGAGACTTCCCCAACATGTGCGAAGCAGCGCCGGTGGTTATCTCACCCATGGATAAAACACAAGGCGAGAGTCCCGAAGATGATGCAAGACCACAGTCATCCTCAATCAGCCGTTAACAGCACTATTATCTATTTTACAAGAAAGGCATTGTGTGGAGTGTATCAGGGTTCGTACACGTTTTACCAATACATCTCCATGACCTCACATTCTGTGAACAGTCTGTGTATACATAAAAAAAAATAAGAATAAAAAGGTTTTGTCTAAATGAATCCCCAGAAATATACAGTATACCTAGATTAAATGAACGGAAAGAGATATGGTTTGATCAAAAATAAACAGTTCTCTTGTTTAGCTTTAAATAACATAAATAAGAGGGAGGCAATAATGTTTGGAAAATAAGTAAATTAACTTTTGATCCAGTAACACTGACACACATTAGCAGAACTTTAGAAGGCAGCAGTGTCAGTTTACAACTAACCATGATTATTCTAAATCAGTTCCCGCTCCTATTTCACATTAACCTAATGGAATATTAAAAGAAGAGAGGTTTCCATGTTTGAATCACCCAAATAAATTCTCAGTTTATATTTTTTTCCCCATTTCTGCAAGCTTCTCATCATTCTCCAGCAGAGAGGCTTTCTTTTCGTTTTGCAGTTTGGCAGAAAGCTTTGGTGATCAAGGTCAGTTTGCTTGTTGCTTCACATTTCTCAGCGTATTCATCCACTGATTTCTCGAGGGTGCAAATGTATCGGCCTTAGCCCTCTTCCAGCTCATCTGTGAGGGCCCCTCTGTTCAGGTCAACATCGTGCTGCTCCCTCGTTCTCATCTCTTCCTCCAGGTAGCCGCAGTACGTCTGCCGGGCTCCTGCAGCTAAAGGAACAGCAGCGTATTGCTGATCTCTTCTTTGGTTATGCTCCCAACAGATCTGACAAGGAGCTGCTGGGAATCATCCCTCCGTCAGTTCTTAGTGGACACTCAAATCTTGATCTCCAGTCTCTGCCATGTTTTTTTTGGGGGGGGGACCTGAGTTTGTTAAGGGTAGCAGCAGGTGTCCCCACGGTAAAAAAAAGAAAGAAAAAAGCTAATGATGGGACTACTTTTAGCATGGCTAGCTAGCCCTGCCTTTCCCATGGTCGAAATATAAAATGTGTCTTTTTCGCCACATATACTGTACATATTTGTGAAACAAATGTATTTTATTTATTGGTTATCCCAAAGCTTATTCAGGCCTGGAAATAGCCATTTTAAAATTCAATACACACCCTGTATTGAACGGAAAAGTATCTGTGACATTTAGTTGTGAAAATGGCTTGCTGGGATCAAATGAATCATGTATCATGTGTGTGTATGGTGCTAGGAGGTGGTAAAGTGTTCAAAAGTCAGTGAAGACTAAATGTGTGAGCTTAGATCGACCGCCTTTAAAGTGGCGCTGGCAGAGTAAATGATAATGCGAAAAACAAACTTGCAAATCCCCGACCTCAGACAGAGAGAGAGCCCAGAGCCACAATCTAAATCTAAGAGAGGGAGACAACCAAGACAAGGCTGCCAGGGATCTGCTCGTCAATGTAGCTTAGCCAAAAGAGACACACACACACACACACACACACACACACACACACACACACACACACACACACACACACACACACACACACACACAGTTTGTACCTTTACAAAAACTAGCCATCCAACCACAAACAATATTTCAAGATGTGCACTAGTGCATAACCTCTTATCCCAGTCTAAAAATGTACAGTTACAAAATTGTTCCTATTGAATAGGAAAAGGAAACAAAAAGCCCAGGTCAAAAGAGCTAATTTCATGCATTACAAATACAAATGTGAAAGGATCCATTCCAATTTCTTTTTCCTTTTTGTTAAACTAATGACTACGACCCGACAGAGGACAATGTTTCTTAATATGCAGGTATGCATACAAGCTAAAACACATTGTCACAACATAGTAATTAGTAAGAGATTATTAACAAAGAGAATACAAAAAATTAAATGTGAACATTACATGCATTTCTCAATAAGCATCTTTCCTTTATTAGAATATCTTAACTGAAAATGCATTACTGTGGAATCACACCCTTCTAACATCTTAGAACAACTTGAAACGGTAGTTGTCATTGCTGGGTTATTGGATTGAACTTAATTAGTGGGGCATAGAAGTTGATCATAATAATGCCAAACACAATTTTGCACCATTTTGAACTACTGTACAGAAAAATGGAGAAATGATGTTATCTTATTTTTTTCATTGCCAAAAATATGCTGATAGCTGGAGCACTTCTCAGGCGTGAATCTACACTAGACTCTCCTTGTTAAATGATCAGCAAAAACAATGGAAAATTGCATTGGCCTTGCAAGGTTCAGGGCTGATTTCAACATCACAGTATAGTCATATCATTTATCTTGCAGCTCAAAAGATATCTTTAAGTGTGCAGTACCTCTTTAATAAAACAAAATGTATTGAGACTAATAATTACTAACACAGGGCATTAGAAAAGAGACAATAGTGAGGGCACCAATCAATGCTAACAAGCAGTCAAACGGTTGGAAGAAGAGAGTCACGGTCATGATCTTGCACTGTACCTGACAGGGTTGCTGGTGAGCGACACTCGCAATGAGTCCAGACAGGCAAACAGACGTTCGTCCATCACCCCCGACTTCAGCTCTCCCAGGAATTCCTGGGGAGATATCTGGTGGCTGCTTCTCAAGCTGCCCTGGAGAAATGATCGGGGAGAAAGAATGTCTTTAGTGCAGCCAGAGAAAAAGAAAGAGTGATCAAAACAACATCAGGCCTACAAGTCTGAGTAGTCAGTACAGCGGCAGAAAGACTCCATTTCAACAAGTACAAATGTGCAAAAGTGCCCACGGACACCTTTCCGGTAGCATGTACACGTCTCTTTATGAACTCAAAAATCTATTGAAGTCGAGTCTACTTGAACAGACGTCATTTTCATGAGCCCTGTTGGATAAGTGTGCATGTACGCCATTTTTTTTTTTTCTCTTCTTGTGAATGCAGCAATCACAATTTAACAAAATGGCACTCTGAAGGACAAATAACTTTGTCAGCACGATGCAATGGTTACAAAAGACCAGGGGAAAAAAAAAAAAAAAAAAAAAAAAAAAACACCTTAGTTTAGAATATTTTCTCCTAAAAGTGGCACAGTAATGTCGTTTGTCCAGTTTGAATCTTTAATTCTACAAAATATAAACCATTTTGAATAAGCTGGATACAGAACGTGAGACATCACTTTGGGCGATGATAACTTGTGTCGGGCATTTAGAGTGAACGATGTCGTTGCTGCTTAACTGTTTAATTTACTTTTCCTACTTTAATAACATTCTATTTCATTTTATATACTGTGCATTTTTTATTACCTTTAAATTGAATAGGTTCTGTTAGGTTATGTTATTGTAGATATTGTGCATTTTCCATACTTCATATTTTTATTTTACTCTGTAACTTTGTTTGCTGCTGCTACAGACAAATTTCCCCCTGGGGACGAATAAAGTATCTATCTATCTATCTATCTATCTATCTATCTATCTATCCATCTATTGAAACATTAAAACTATCAATTAAATGACAATGAAACAAGTTATTGAAGTTGTACAATAACATATTGGGGGTTTAATCACAAAATATCAGATCACTGGCTGTTTGTGGTTTTTCCAGTCACCACATCTGATGTAAAAGGGTTGAAAAATCCTTTATCAGGCAGAGAAATCGCATCTCAAGGAAACTTTATAAAAGGGTTCTAATATATATATATATATATATATATATATATATATATATATATATATATATATATATATATATATTGTTTCACTAACGCAAGAACAAACTAGCTTCACTTATTGAGAGCGGCAGCACAAAGCATTCAATTAGATGTGAACGTCTACGACTGTTGCTTTACCATGAAGTAGCATACGGAGGAGCATTTACTATTTCAAAACAACGCTAGTCAATCAATAGTAGCTCAAGTCAGGTAGGCATAAAAAAAAATAAAAAAACACCACTTACCTCACATGTAAAAGTGAGGCAAGTGGTTTTTCTACGTAGAATCTGGCATGTAGTAAACCGGTTACCACTAAAAAATGACAGCCATACTTTTATTCCCATTATTTTGTTCGTACCAGTGTCTGTAAAATATCTTCTTAATTAACATGGGTAGTTGAAAATAATAAAAAACATCATAAGCATTGGTATTTTAAGGCTTTTGGGTCAAAGCCTAAAGCCTCAGTTATACTTCCCTGTGTTTTCTTTAGTATGATGGTCTCTTAAATTAGTTTCCAAACCTCCAAATATCTAACACCAAAATGACACATTACCCAAATAGCACATTTATGAATATTATATCGACAGAAATCACAGCAATTAACTGAGAAAGTTTACATTTCTCACACGGAAATGTAATATAATCTTTGATCCCATGCAAAAAAAAAAAAAACTATTTATTTGTACTTGCATGACTAAAAAGGTCACCCAATCCCCCGTGTACCCGTAAGACAGGTCCTTCATAAATGAGGCCAATGTACCTCCCGGTCTAATAACAACCTACATGCATCTCTCCAAACTAGTGAATCTACCGGCACATTTCATAGTCAGGGAAGACAGGAGCAACACAATTAAAGCTGAAGCTTTCCTGTGTGTTTCTGTGGAGAGAAAGCTACTCTTATTTGGATTGCCAAAACATCCCAAATCGTTGGGTACATTCAACAAAGGCCTCAGAAATCAGCTTGTATCGCTACAGCAGGAATAAATAATCCCCGACGCGCCAAAGCTGCCAAAACAATAGAACTGTGCCCAGTCTGGCTCTCTCTTTACACCGTAAGCCCAAATCTATATCCTCCTCAATACATGATGAATATAACATTAGATGTCAAGATCTTCCATCATCAAAGAATGTGTGACATAATTATCAGAAGCACATCAATAGCCTTAGAAAAGGAAGCTGATCATGTGCATGTTTAATGAAAGCCAAGAGATTAAAAAAGAAAAAAGCAGCATCATGGCTCCAGCTCAGCAAATCTCTTGTGACAGTGAATGACTACTGAGTAGCTTGGTATGCAGTTTGAACCTCGGGAAAAAGGAGAAAAAAAAAAAGAAAAAAAAAGAACTTTGCCATTGGTTTACCCCGATGAGGTTCTGCCTCAGAACCACCAGGCGTATAAATCCACCCTCCTTCCAATCAGCTAGTGGTCCAATGAATCTAGCACCCCTCAGCGGCAACGACCGTCACCCTCCAGTGTCAGCGGCGGCAGCAATTTCACCGATTGTACCCGCTACCTGCCTGCATAGCAGCCCATCAACAACGCCAGTGAGTGTCTGCCTCCCCTGCCTCTCCCGTCCTGTGAAGACACGATGATGGCCGGCCTGTTTGTTTCTCCGCGTCTCTAAAGGCCTTCAGCAGTCCAACCATGAAGAAGCCGCGAGTGCTAGAGGAGCGTTACGGACTGCTGCAATCAGAGGAGGTGTGGACCCCCCCCCCGCAACCTCGGTCCCGTCATTTGCTGCAGGGGCATATTCCAGAAAGTGTTCCCTGTGAGCCTTCTGCTTCTTTGCTTCCAATAGAGGATATTTTTTTTTTCCCAACTTGATAAAAGCTCCCATGCTTTATTATTAGGCTCACTTAAGATGGGCTGACCGTTCTAGGGGGGGGGGGGGGGGGGGGTCCCGCTATTAAGTGACAAGCTTCACGGGAGAACAATTATAGCAACCAACAAGTAGAGTAGAGGCATTTCTGGAAATAGTTTCCAGGTGTTTTGAAAAAAGGCGACACTTAACCAAACACAATCTCCTACGCAGCAGGGGAACCGCAGACAAGTCGACACAACGGGGTCTCCGAGAAGCATCTTAGGACAACTGCTGCTCGCCACACAGCCAGGAGCAGACATCAATGAGGAGGCGGTATTAACGGGTTAATTGGCGAAGCCGTCTTGTAGTTGAGAAGGGCGCGTCGGGAATGCGGGGGTTTTTTTGGGCTCAAGTAAGAGAAATAGAACAGTCAACCGCTTAAACATTTTAAAGGTGTTTATTTGTTTGTTGTGTGAATAGCATTAGAAAGAGAGAATGAAGATATTAGTGACGTTACAGCTGTGAACGTAGCAGTTCATTGTGTTTACAGTTGAGGCAATTTGTCGCTGAATTAATGTTACAACTCCTCAAGACCCAAGCAAAGTTTTCTTGCTGGCCACCTGCTGATTAAAGTCAAGGGGGTTCTCAGCCCGGCCCCCTTCCCCCTCCTTCAGGCAGCCTTGCTGGGACCACACCCACCTTCAAAGGCTACCTTCATTTTGATGTGAATGACTCGTGTGCCAGAAACTTAGGAGCACATCTCTGGTAACCACGGCTTTTAAAAGCGGCACTTCTATGTTCTGAGCCGTCGATTTTAATCAACTAATCCATCGGACACCCAAAATCGGACGAGTGTTAGTCGACTAAGACTTTCTTTGGTGGAGGACGGTCCTAGTAATCAGCGAGGATTTTACAAGCCGCCGGCGCTCGCCATTGTGCGCGTGTACAAACGCAATCCCCCTCCTACCTCTTCTGACATGTTATCTCAATGGTGTAACTGTGCCTGAGTACCTTAAAAGGTACTCTCACAGCATACGGGGTGACGGTGGATAAGTGGAGAGCGGGGCCGTCCTTCAATCAGAGGATCGGCAGTTCGATCCCCGGCTCCACCAATCGCATGTCAACGCGCCCTTGAGCAAGACACTTAACCCCAAAATTGCTCCCGTAGCTGTGCCTACGGTGTGATAGAATCTGAATTGTAAGTCTCCTAAATGACTGTAATGTAACATATGAACCCAGTAACCAGCGATATGAGAGAGATGCTGCACGTCCACACGCTCATCTAAAGACCTCCCTCTGTACACATAGGATTTACCACAACTCGTCTAAATACAGCATTTCATAAAACTGGTGTTTTGAAGGATTTTAATTAGTTGCATTTTGGCCAGTGGCAACATTATATTTTCCTACCATGCAGGTAAACAAATGCTGGCTATACAAACAGGCTGGTCCCCATGGTAACTAGAGATGGACAGCCTCAGGCCTCTTTGGAGGGATGTCTGAAAACAGCAAATATAATAAAAAAAAAATAAAAAAAAGACACTGTGCCAATTTGTTAACTGAAAAACATTAAAAACAATAACATGTAAAGGATAATCTGAGCTGTCATCAAACAGCAAGTGTTAAGATATGTGGCTTTTATTAACAACAGTTGATTTAAGTTTGTATATGCCATCAAAAAGAGGTTATTCTAAAGCTTCTGTTACATAAAATCAATTTTAAAAAAAGCCTCAGGGAGGCTGTTTTCATTATTATTCAAACTAAGTAGCACAGACTGAAATCATATTAGCTATGAACACACTCTTGGGTAGATATTTAATGGAGTATCACCTGCAAAGTGTACTCTTTCAATAGGATTCTAGTCTTAAGGGTAAGAGGAATCAACCTTGTTTTTGGTGTGGAAGAGAAAGAAAGGTCCACAGTTCCTATTTCTTAGGAGATCAAATCGTTTTCCTCTAAAACACTAACAGTTTTATCACCCTTTATCGAGATCCGTCTGTCTTCTTTGAGGGCGAGTAAAAGAACAGCTCAGGGCCGTACGCTGAAACTTTAAAGGAGGACCAATCAACCGTGAAAGAACACTCGCAAAATCTAATCAATTATCTTCCAGCACTCAAAATTGGTATTAAGAATTAATCCTCATCCATTTGTGTATTGCTCAAAAGCATCAACAATTTATTTTGTAATGCCCTATCGCCCGAAAGCAAAAAGAACTCATCAAAGCTGAAAATCTATTTTGATCACCTTTTGGGACAAGGTAGGTGTGTGTGTGTGTGTGTGTGTGTGTGTGTGTGTGTGTGTGTGTGTGTGTGTGTGTGCGTGTGTGTGTGCGTGCGTGCAAGAGAGAGAGAGTGAGAGAGAGTGAGAGAGAGTGAGGCACAGCATGCATCAAGGCAACAGGCATGCTATTGGTTTTTTTGGATATTGGTGAGTGGGCTCCATCTGTCCACAACATAAGCAGAACCTCACTATAATTTTAAGAGTGGGATATTTTGTAAATTCTTGCAAGGTAACATTTTGATATCATGGCTATTTTTAAGTTAACATTTTAATGACTCCTCTGTTAAATATTCCTATTCTCAATAAAAATGTGTGTATAGAAAAACGTCTAACCCCAGACCAATGAAATTACGCTCTGTTTGTTTATATTGAATAATCAAATGTGAGACAAGTTCTCATTGAATAATACATGGAATGAGAGAGAGATGGATGGATGGATGGATGGATGGATGGATGGATGGATAGATAGGATAGATATATGGTCTTAAAAACACACATTTGAACACATTAAATCATGTAACTATATAAAGTTAGGCAGCAAAAGAAGTTAAAAAATACGTGTTCTAAAACTTACAGTTTTAGAGGCAGTAAAAATGTACTGGATGACCATTTCTCTCTTTGTGTTCAGGTCCTTGTCTCTTAATGGAGTCTTCTTTTCCTCATTCAAGTTCATGTCCTCCTGAAATGAAAAGAAAATAAACTAATCAAAAATGGAATGTTATTATTAACACCTGGAAACAAGACTGCTTTGTTTTCCCACAGCGTATTATTCATACAATACTTTGGCAATATTAGATTTGGTCCGACGTGAGGATTAGTGTAGACATAACATTTTTTTTTTCCTACCAAATTAATTTTAAGAATTAAGTAATATTTTCCCTAATTGTACAAAACATAAGGTAGTGTTTTATTTACATTTGAAAAGATGGCGGTCATATTATATTAATGCAGATTAGACATTATTATATTCAAACAGCAGAAGTCTTTTTTAAAGCAATGATAACAATTTCCAAAGATACAATAACCTTTCAGCATAACAGTGTTGCATCAATGGTTGTGGCCATACTGCTGTTACTTGAGTCTACCTGCCACACCATCTTCAGACATATGGTTGTGAAGTACGCATGTCTGGAGATCGTCAGCCCGAAAACTCTAGTTATCCATTAAAAGTTATCTATTGGCTCATGTTATATGTTTTTGTTCCATAAAGGAAATACTTTATTTCTAAATAGTGAAAATGAGCTGAAGTCATCTCCCAACATCTGAACAGAAGCAATATGCAGTTATTGAATGTCCTTTAAGAAAATAAAAAGCTCAAAATGATCAGAATCTGAAAAATCTGTGTGAGAATTTGACTGAAAAATCGGGAAAAAGAGTGTCTATTATTATTATTATTATTATCATCATTATAATAGCCATTACTCAGCTGGAAACTTTGTCATTATGTATTAAATTTCACTAAAAGAAATGAACACATTTTAAAAGTGTTGCTTATTCATTGATGTTGTTTCTTTCATTCAAATGTTACAAAAGATATTCAAAACATGTTTCACGCCCATCCTGTTATATTCAGCGTTTGCTCTAAAGATCTGTGTCCTAAACTTTTCCTCTCAGTCACTTCGGTTGCCCTTGCACCACAAGTAGGTTTTACAGACGAGCTACTGTACTGTTTTTGTATGAAACCTTTGATGATATCGTACAATTTAATTTAACATACCATCATCTTTTCAAACAGAGCCAAGATCTCTTTTTCGGAGGTGATCTTTGATGAAAGTTCCTCAAACTGGTGCGAGGTGGCCGATGATGACGAAGTGGACCAGTCATTGGCGTTGTGCTTTGAGTGCGATAAGGGCGGCCGCTCCTTTCTACTGCCCGGGATCCGGATGCTGGCGAATCTGTCCAGCTATATAGACGACAGAGGAAAAAAAAAAAAACACAGTTAAAAGAACGGGAGAAACCTACACAAGGATTTTAAGTGACAAGTTGAAATAAACTGAAATATGATTAGCACATTTAAAAAAGGTTAGTACTCAAGAGCAGACAAAAACAATCAGTCCATTAATGAGTTAGAAAAGCAACGCCATCAGTGTGAACAAAGCACATACGGAACATCTGTTTCACACATGTTGAGGAAAGCACTATCTAGAGAACACGTAGAGTTAACAGAGACATTAGGAAGTGAGAAAAGGAGTGTGTGCTCTGTGATGGGAATGACTCCAATGAAGATCCAGTTTCATTGCCACTCAAAATGAGCAGATTAGACGACTGTTAGTTGAGTGATGTTAGAGACTGACAACCAAGACAAGAGAGAGAGCCAGTTTCTCAAATCTTACCACATCGTCTGTGATGTTCCTAAATGGTAAGTGCTACAGGTGTGTGTGTGTGTGTGGAGGAGACAAAAGAAAAAAAAAAAAACACAAATCAGAACACATGAAGTAAAGTCTTGTTTCAACCCAGATATCTTTGATTGCTAACCTAGAGAAAGGTTCTGGTTCTTTATATACTGTATTGCAAATGTGTGGCGTTTGATTCTTGCAGCCTTTAGGAGAAAACAACGGTGAAATGTTTCGGTTGTTTAGCTTCTCCCTCGTTACGCTCATCTGGAAATTCACACACACACACACACACACAGAGAGACAGAGACACAGAGAGAGAGAGAGAGAGAGAGAGAGAGAGAGAGAGAGAGAGAGAGAGAGAGAGAGAGAGAGAGAGAGAGAGAGAGAGAGAGAGATCGTACCGATATGTGAGAATCGTGTGGCTCGCTCATTAACGTGACTTTACATTCCCCAGGAGTCTGTACAATCATCACCGAGCACCATGGGTTGGTGCCAAAGTTTCCATTAAAAAAAGAAAAAGAAAATCCTTTTGCGGCACCCAGCAGTGCAGTTTAGCAGATTATTAAACACATGTGCAAATATGTGTAACACTAAATGGCATGTTACTCGACACCAGTCATATAAGCATGGATTGCGTCTGAGAATGACAAAGGATGGATTGGTGAGGTAGGTGAGGAGGTTGCCAGTTGGCCTGTTTTCATCGGCGCGCACCGGCTACCTCAGTGCTGCCGAGCAACTTCTGTCTGCTGCCGTTTCCGCTCGAGCCGATTGTTTTAGTTTCTTCCCGCAGACTTCTTTGGAAAGTTGCCGTCTGTATCTTGAACAGGTGTAACGGAGTCAAAAAAAAAAAAAAAAAAAAGGCCAAAAGGAATAACCCTAATGAGGAAAGGGAAGTCAATACAGAGAATATAAAATTTTTAAAAAAGCTGTCATCTTGAAATGCTGAATGAAAAAACTGACGTTGGAAAGGTTAAGTTTCCTTCAAGCTCCAACAGCGGACAGTACAGAACCTCAGAGAAATCAATCCCACACACACACACACACACACACACACACACACACACACACACACACACACACACACACACACACACACACACACACACTTAATTAAATAAAATCCTGTGTCAACCTGTCAATGAGCCATCCCCCTAACGAGTGCTCTGAGATTAACATCACACATGTTTGTCCAGAATGTGATGGAAAAGAAACAGACTGAGAGAAGGTTAATATGTTGGAGGCTGATGCAGAAAATGGCCCGCCATACGCTGAATATAGGAATTATTTTGTCTCCGCTGATGAGCTTGACAATTGGTCAAACTAATTGGACACGGCCGTCAAACTTTTACCTCATATGCCCACAGCTTGACAGACTATAGCCATACATTTGGAACAGCACTAACAACGAAACATTGGCTCTTCTTAATGATTTCATTCGTGGATGAGATGTTAAAAAGGGGTCAAAATGCAACTAGAAAATGGTCAAAATGAAATAACTTTGATAATATGAGATCAATTACAAGAGCATGAAAACACTAGGGAAGTAAATTGTGAAATAATTAACCAAATTCAGCTCTAACAGCACGAGAAAGCCTCTTTCAACAGCATCCCTCAACAATGTAACTTCTAATTGTTATTCAAGTACTTGTTATTTAGTTCTGCTAAGGCAAATTATGGGAGAGGGGCGTCCTGAATAATAGATGAAAACAGTAACTTAGTCCACCTGTTCTGTTCCTGCAGGATTAATGGTATGGAACATAAAAGTGTTCAAATATAAAATGAATGGATAGACATTAATGCAATTCATCAAAAATGTTCGCTGCTACTTCTTCTATCCAGACCAAACGATGCCTAAGCAGCCGCTTGTGCCAGCTGTTGCACTCTAGTGCACTAGTCTCTGCGATGAAGAGCGTCCTCGCGATGAACTGAGTCTTGTTGCATCCAAAACAGCGGCACCGGACCAAAGGAAGCGACAGGTGGACAAACAAAACTGTGCATCCGGCCGTTGACATAGCTGCAGATTAGAAGGCACTCGGCTTCTACATTTTACTTGAGGAATTGCGGATATTCTCTGCATTAAATCATTATTCATATATATATAAAAAAAAAAAAAAAAAAAAAAGCTTGAGTTTAGGGAAACTGTGATGGGTCTTGTTGACTGTTGCTTCCTGGCATTATTTATTTATTTATTTTTAATTAAACAACTAATAGATTCATCAAGAAAATAATTGGCAGCCAAATAATTGGCAGCCAAATAATTGGCATTATTAAGCGATAATGACGATATGCATTGGCTGCAGCCCCAGCCAGGTGCTTGCTGGTGTTTAGGGTAACAACTCAAGGCCGTCACTTAGCACCCAATCACAATCACAGTCACAACTTCAGGCGAGGGCGAGGCCTCTCTAGCGCTCCGTAAAAAGGAGCTGACCGAGCGCTTCAGCTGAGAAACACGCCGGGCAACTAAAAATGAAGTTGTGGCTCCTCTAAAGTAACAGGGCTAGTTGTTAACCAGCAATGGAGGGGGGGGGGGGGGGGGGTTCCAAGATCTCACTATTGCAAATCTTCACAAACAGTCATTTGTAAACATCAGCAAATTCATTTTACTTTCCGCTATCACCCTGTTCATTTAATTACACTCTGATAACATCGTTTTCAATTAACGGAGACAACCTCTCGTAGACAACAAAACACGGCACAGGCAGTCCACCAAATTAAAGAAGCAACACAGTATCCATAGACATCTGCTTTTGAAAACTTTATTCTTTATAGCCTTCATTAACAGCACTGCCATCTGTTTATTTTTTTTGTTATTCTATCTTATTTGTTCTTTAAAAATAAAAAATAAAAGTTGAGAAATCGCTCAAGCCGGAGGACAGAACATTCTCATGACGAGGCAAAATTGACTTCTACAAAAAGTTTCTCCCCAATTACCAGTATTAAAAAAAAAACAACTCTTTCAAGTCAAGATTTAAATGAACTTTTCCTGCAGTAATCCTTTTATAAATTACATATGTTTATGTTTAAGTGTGTAGTCGCCTCACTCATAGAGCTCAGTGCCACAAGGTTTGTCCTCCACACAAGATCTAGTGAGGACTTTAGTATTTTATATATTTTTTCTGTCAATTGACGAATGAATTACTCTCCTACCAGTACCGCTACCATTCCAGCACTATCTCACAGCCAAATACTGAATAAAAAGCCACTCAGCAAAGTAACTTTTAACAAATAAAAGTTATAGAAAAAGAAAAAAAAAAAAAAAAAGCATGTCGACCAGAATGAATGATACAATACTCTGCATTAATGACTGACACAGCTCCCCTTTCCCCAGACCCAGGTCTGTGTGTCACATCGGTCTCCATTTCAACTTTCGGCTCCAACAGAATAGAGATCTTTCAAGGCTGCTGTTTCTTACCCGTCTCAGTTTTGTTTTTCCAGTGTTTATGAAGATGGAGTGTTAAACTTGCTCTGTAAAAGGGTCAACGGTAATTGAATACATGAAGTGTCTCAATTATGTTAAATCCATTCCCAGTTACTTATTTGGGCACCAATATTCAGTAATATTTCCCCTTAACACAAAAATAAATAAGATATTTAACATACATTACATTAAAGAGACCATCAAATCTGTTCAGAAACCAACAGATTTGTTGACAATGAATAGAGACCTTCTCATCTTTTGTACCCTGTTCTAAAGAAGGCCAAAAACAGCATCTCAAAAGAACATTTATCCATCTGCATTAACATTCTGCTCCATTTTTTCCTTCACTTTCATAACGCGCTGCTTGAAAATAGCCACTGAACATGAAGTGGCCTTCAAATGAAACGACCAGTTCCAGTAGATATTGTGGTGTTGCAGTGCCACCTATTGAGATGACTAAATACATGAATGCTCTTAACTGTGAAAAAACATTCACAATGTTTGGGGGTTTTTGTCGTAATAATGTTATAAATTATAAATGTTGCAAGACAGACCAATCTGAGAGAGGTGTGAAGACTAAGCTGTACCGTCCCAAATGCATGCACCCATCTGTTAGTGAGAATAAGAAACACAATGTTCTCTGCTTGTGTATTTCTGAAAAGAACACACAAAGTCAAGGCTCTCTGTGGGCTGTAACGTGGCCTCAGTGTGCCGAGTTCTGTTTAATACATCAAAAATAGAACCAGAATAATAACTAACACCTTGGTCAGCCTGAGCGATAATGTGTTTCGCAGCTCATGTAAGGATGCGTCTGCTTTTCACACTTGTTGACAACAGTGAAAAAAAGTGCTGCCAAGAGTACAGGGTACAAAAGCACGAGAAGTCATCTCAGTGTGGTTTCTGGAGAAGCCTCACGACGTCTTGAGAGTGCACTGCTTGCAGTGTCTCAGCATAGATTGATTAGGTTTTAAATAAGTTACAGTTTTCTCAAAATAATCTCAAATCAAGGTCTACAGATGGGAGTTTACTCAGTTGTGGTGGAAATAGCTCTGTTATTAAGGACTCTCAATGAGTGATCGGCCCGGATGTCTAACTGGCTGAACCCTAAACAACGTAAGACGCCGATTGTTACCACAGAGCCCCAAAGTGATCCAGTCACGTTGCTTAATTCGTCCGACCAACAGTTAAAAACCCAACCTTCTTACTGTTCACACACTGTGCACATGTCGGCAGGCAGACACACTGCAATGGTGCAGGTTAAATACACGTAGGCAGTCGATCTGAATGGTTTAACACACATCAACCAACCTGACTTTGCAACCAGCACTGAACACTCAACAGCCAATCAGTAGGAATGAATAAAAACCCGTTCCTGCAGACCTTTACTGCGACTGTAGACTGGAATCTCCTGAAGGTCAGCGAAAAGGAATTAACTTGTGTAGCACTCTCATAAGAACGGGGGTCAAATGCAGGTGGAGCATGCATTAATTAGATCTGTGTCACACACACACACACACACACAAGTCTCCTGTCCAAAAGAGGTGTGTGTGTGTGTGTGTGTGTGTGTGTGTGTGTGTGTGTGTGTGTGTGTGTGTGTGTGTGTGTGTGTGTGTGTGTGTGTGTGTGTGTGTTGTAGAAGCCTGAAAATGAGACTCTAATAATGGTCCAAATAACACCACCTCTCCCTATACCTCCCAGAAGAACACAGCAGACATCTACCAAGGCAGACCCAATGTTGGTTTGTTTGTGTGTAGTAGTAGGAAGGACAAGGATTAGCGTAAAGGCTAAACCCTGTGCTAATTTTAACCTTTTGATTTCCTACAGTCAAGGTCCCCGTTTCACACAGACATGTTTTACATTCAAAGAGTGCATTGTTCACGAGCATAAAGGGGGTTCTCTCTGCAAAGTGGATAATATCATGTGTCAAGTGAGATCATTGCACAGACACGTTCACTACTATTCTGATCGTCTGTCTGTCTGTGCGCGTGCGTGAGGCGTCCACAGGTGGCATCAGAGACAGCAGAGATAACGTCGACATGTTTGACAAGTATTACTGAGAAGACATTATTTAGAAGAAGGAAAAGAACCCCCCCTCCTCCTTGCAGCTAAAATAAAACAAACGATTCCATTCAGTCCGCCATACTCACAAACTTTGGTTTGCGGTCTCCGTCGTCGTTCCATGTGTTGGGGTTGGTGGAACCTTTCTTCTTTTGAGGTTTACCGTCTCGTCCGGTGGAGGATTCAAACCGCTGACTATAACCGTCCATGGTTGTTGACAGTTAACGACCTCCACGCGAGCTGTTCGTGGCTAAAGACGTCAACCTCGTACTGGTAACGTTCACGTTACCTAGCTAACGCTCGCAAGTTTGCTAAACTATCATTCACTGGTGGCTTTACTTAGCGCTAATCCAATTTATGGACGGTCACGTTACGCTAATGTTACGCTACCGCTAGCAGAAGCACTGCTGCACACAACGTACCGGTTTACCTCCACTGACACACTGAACCCGTCCATCAATCGTAAACTACACACTCATTACAAGCAGTAGCTGTATCGTTGGCTGTGTACAATTATGGGGCAGATATTTTTTTTGACAGACCCGCGCAATGTGGATGTCAGCTGTGAGTGTTTGATTCAACCAATAGCATCCACTGAGCTAGGTACAGCCCCCTCTGTGTACGGTTGAAAGGGCATTTGATTGGCCGCTGTGAGCTGTCAATCAGATCTTGACTCTCGTATTGGTTTGTTTTAGTCACCTGGGGCTCCCGGAGGCACGACGGTTTATGTAACCTGGGTGTGCCTCGGGTGCAGATATGGTTCCAGTTGGTTTGCAGTCGTTCGCGTGATGTAAACGCGTAAAAATTAGTGATGTAAATGAACCCACAGGGCACATTATTCTTGAATCGAATTACCAACCATGCAAGCTGCGAAAAACAAACGCAACATTTATTTCAAAGTACAGCACTAACCTCATTATATATATATATATATATATATATATATATATATATTACAACAAAACGGGAAGTCATCCAACAAGACGGTTTTCAACAACGAGGCCAACCCAAACCTAAAACCTATTAAAATGGTTTTTGGATGTGGCCTCTTCATTTTACGTTACACGGTTATCAACACAAAGCACGTCCCTGAAAGCTTTTAATAAGTTTTATGTGAGTCATAACAGGATTCATACTGTGCACGGTTGATACGTTTGAAATGGAATGACCACTGTCTTTTAAAAAATTGCACATCAGATTTTGGAGAAGAAAAACATCAGTTTGAGTCTCTTTGCAGCATTAGTATTACTCACTTGTCAGATAGATGATGACGGACGCTTCTCTGTGTGTTTTAGAAAATGTTTTGCCCTTCTCCCCATCCTACCCTGTCATGTTTCCAGGATTCGACTAACCCTTAAAATCCCATGCGAATCTCGGGGTGGAACACAAGATGCTTTCCTCTTTTTTTTGTTTCTTCCTTTTTTTTTCCCAATCAGGTTGTTATACTGAAAATGCTTTACGCTATTGGTTTTCAGCTTTGTTTGGCCATTTTAAAGTCAGCCTAAAGCTACAGTAAAATCCCAAATAGCCTGGCTTGTCTGATGCAAACAGCAATGAGGTGATGTGATGCAACAAACAGAAACTTTCGTGAGATCCTTCTCGTGTGCTCTACTCAAGCAATGATCTGCTCCACCAAGAAACACAGTATCAGAGAGAGTTCTTCTACGTAAAGCCAATATGGAACATTTGTGCCCCTGTTAGTGAAACGCATGAATCATAGGAGAATATTAATTTTTGTGAGATAATGAACCACACATGACAGTGAACAACATGGCTCTTCCATGGTTGATGTGGACATTCAGCAGTCACTAGCTAGAACTTTCTTCTAGGTGACAAACGTGACCTCACGATTGTAATGAGATAAAACGACACAAGCAGTATTAACCTCTCACCTGCCTTTGTGCTGCAGGCAGCTGGGGCCATGCCAATCCGTCTTAAAACCTTAAAAGTCAAATGATAACAACACATGTGTAGTCTATACTTACCAATACAACTTTAACAAACGTTGCTTGTAAGTTAGATTGGCAGTTTAAAAAAAAACTAAAACATACCTTTGCCACCCACAAGAGCAAGAAATATACTTAACAAACAGGTCACATATTTCAGCTGTCTCTGAGCTCATGTAATTTGCAGCTGTTATATTACCAGCATCAATCTTTTACAAGTGGAGCAGTGATTCAGTATAATTATGCTTCCACTATTACCATGTCAATCTGCAAAAATTCAATGGACTGGGACAAATTCTCACCAATAGTTAAACTGTCAATATGAATGTAGATTTATATAAGCATGGTTGGTAATGTGAATGGCTGGAAACAGATTTAGTATGCGCATTTTGAATAAAAAAAATATGCTTTTTAGTTGTTTTTATTCCAAAGCAAAACTTAAAGTCAAATGTCACTATTGAAGGAAACCTTTAGCTATGAAATCAAATTTGACTTTCTTTGAATTCGACCTCCTGAAATCTTGTTATCTTTAAAGACCCTTCTTCTTTGAGTCACTGAAAGGCTGTCGGCATGGCTGCCAGCAGTGTGTTAACACTCTGCATCTATTCTAGCCGAACACAAGCCTCGTGGCATTGTGCCTTACTAATCCTCTCAGAAAATGAGAGCTCTACCCTTCCAAATCGGTCAAAGAATTGCCACAGGGATATATACAATCCCCCAAACCCCAGAGGCCAAATGATGGAAATTCTGACTTTTCTGTTTTGATAATGACATTGATCTCTGCCACTTAAACAAAAAGTCCACATTCAGAAAATCCATCTAAATGAGCTTGAATGATTATTTTTTTCTTCTTCTTATTGAATTATGTGTGCTCTATTGGCATTAGTATTTCAAGACAACATTGTCATATCATGAACAAATACAAAAAGGTTCTTGTTATAATGAGCCTCAAGGATAATCAGAAATGTTTCCTTTATACAGTATTGTGTCTTAAAGTTGCTCAATTCATAAGCAACAACAGAGTAAATGTAAATGCTTTTTTTAATAATTGAAAGTTGTATGCGATGAATGCAATGAAACAATGTTGCTGTCTACTTTGTAAAGAACAAGTATTATTCGTCAGCTAATAGGACGATCAGACTGAAACTTAAAGGCTCGGACTCAATAAGGGAAACGTTATCCTCACAATGAAGCTTGGTACTGGACTGGTCCATTCTATTGCTGGGGCGTCTTTAAATCTGTGAAACACTTCAGTGTGCATATACTGCCATCTTGTGGTTACAATAAAAATGGTATCACTATATTGGAATCTAGGGTTTTATTAGGGCAGATATTACCCAATTCAGTCGGAAAACTAGGGGTGAATACCAAGAACAATATAATGTAAGGGGAATATAATGTAAACTATACCATAGATGCATCTGCAACAGCATCTTATATGGACAGTTCACTAACTCACTGAATTCGCGTTCGAGTTCAAATATGATTCCAGTGAAATGTTGTCCTTTACCGATGGATGCCAGACATCCTTTCCCAAGGAAACATTCCAAACTATCCATAAGAGAAGAAGAAAAGGGAGAAAAAAACCCGATAATGGAATAGAAATTTAGTTTGACCCTCTCGGCGCCCCGTAGACGCGTCTCGGCTTGTGACGCATGTTACGTAGAGCGAGTGGTTCAATAGTCACATTAGCGAGCGTTATCATTGTTAGAAGGAGAAGATGCATTACCAAAACAGATAGTCGTTGTTGAAGCGTGCTCAATTCAAACGTATTGGTGTCGTTACTTACACATCTACAGTGTGGATGAAAATGACCGATTTGGCAGCTTCTTTGACCAAAGAGGGCTGGTAGGTACCCTGGTAGCTAATGTCAGTGAGCTAACCAACGTCAACTCACCGAGGTGACAGATCGGTGGAGGCTTACAACACTAATCATTAGCCTGTGATTGTATGGTTACATTAGAACGCGAAGGTTTCCTTAGTGCACACGGCCCCTTGAGGATGTGGTGACCTTATTCGTTTTCCTGAGGCGAACATAAGTGTGAACTAACTCGGAGCTAGCCATACGCACAGCGTTAACCTAGCAACGGCGGCTACAGCTAATACACAGTTAGCATGCCGCTAGCATAACGCAGACTGTGGACGTTACAGTTCGTGTTAACTGGTGTGCTGTGATAACGTTACTCGTAGGGTTGTGGTCAGAGAGCCGCTACATTTAAACCCCGTGTTTATGTTTGTGTTTTTATTAATGGAATGGTCCCACTCCCTACTGGATTGTTAGCAGTATTTATCCGAGTCAATAAAATTAATCCAAGTTAGCAAGGTTAGCTATAGACACATGTGCCTTCCAAATGTAGAGACGTTTTTTTGCGATGCTTCCGAGGTTGTTGTTTTTGGCAAATTATACAATCTGACCAAAGATGCGGAGGCCTTAAAACAAATAAATAATGATCTCATAGTTGACTCTTACCACGCGGTGTAACACATTTACATCACATTCTTGATATTGTTACACATAGGAATTGTACATGACTTATTTACATATACTTTACATATTTCTTGTGATTAGAATCATAGGCATGCCCACCTTCTGCTTTGAAACCTCTGCCAACTTCACCGTCTTTCCTCTCCACCTTGTCTGCCATCTTGCAGGTACCTCAGTGATGAAGGCATAGCAGAGCTGAAAGGATCTGCTGAGAAAATAACACACAATGACATTATTCGTATTGCACTTGACGTAAGTTTTCGTCCTGCAAGTCCTGCATGTAGATTTAGTCTGCTCTGTATTGTATTGCTCTGTTCAGCAGTGGGTTTGCACTGGAAGCAGTTTTGGGAAATGGGGTTATTATGTGGTGCTTCATTAGGGGTATGCCGACGTACATGCTAATGAAAACAGACAAAGCTATGGACACACACTTTTAAACTGGGTGTTAAACGTTCGGTGTGATGTATTAACTGGTGTAAGTAGATTAGTGTGAGAAGCATAATGTGCCTATAGTTAATTATGTACGTCCCACTGTTGGCGGACCCAGCATCGGCTCTAAAGATCATCTCTCACCTTCACATCAAACTATGTCCTTTATTACATCCTGACATGATATATGAAATGTATACGAGGCCCAAAAATCTATTTGATTTTCATGGCATGGAGAGACAATATAATAATAATGATAATAATAATAATTTAAAAAAATTAACAAAAAAAAAAGCCAATATAGACAATACACTAAACAATCCATACACAGGCAGTCGATGAGCTGAAAATGCTTTTGTGTAAGACGGGCAGTGACACTCCAGAAAACGCACTGAATTGAATTTACTGAAAAAGCCTTGACCTTTAAGTTTTGGCCAGGAGGGCTGCCAAAAAAGATCTCAGACTGCACTTTGACTTCTCACTGCATACCGGGGTCAACCAACAATTTGCCACTTTGGGCTGGAGCTTGTAGGGTAGTGAAACCTTTCAACTAGACTCTAAGATTAATTGGGAAGCCGCTGTTGCTAAGCCGAGATGCAGCCTTTTAAAATAATTGTATCGTAACTGTGTTAAGAGAAATTTATTGAGACGTCGATATGAAGAAGCAATTTGGTTTTTTTAGGTTACCTGGGGAAATAAAAGACCTGCATTTAGAGATGTGGTCAGCTGCACTAAAACAGGATTGTATAAAGGAAGAGGTGCCTTGGTGCAGAAAATGGATATCTGACAGGTCTTTGCAGTGTGGAGAAAATTTGTAATATATGATTAATGTATTTGGGCAGATTATTTAGATTTTGAGGCACAAAGCAGTGGAGGTCTCTATTGCATTATTTCTTTTCATTATTTGTTATTTATTTTTAATTGAGCAGTATTTTTTTTTTCTTTTGCAGAGCGACCTCAGGCCTATTGGGGAAAAAATTCTACCGTCTGATATCAATAGTGGAAGAACTGACAAGGTGAGTTGCACAGAAATGATGACGCGGCTCTTTCAATGCTATATTTGTGAAACTCGGTGGGAAATTGCTGTGTTTTTTTAGGGCTGAAAGTCAGTGCAGGCTCAGTGTTCAGCTGAAAAGCAGTTTTCACGTGTGCCAGTAGATGGCCCCAACACACTGACAAACAGAGAACCGCCTCTTCACCTGTGAAACTAAAGAAAAACGGATTAAATCACGTTTTTTCCATGTGAGCTTAACCTCCGCTCTGCACCGTGTACATGAAGTCCAACAGAATGAATCTGAACATCTACACTTACATTAAACGACAGATCGCAGTATAACTTGTAGAGTAGATTTACGGAAGGTACGCTTTCCTTTCTGCAGAGCTAGAATTCGTTATTGGAAAGGATAGATTCAATGGTTTTTAATAACATGGACGCTGTGAATCTAAAGGTTAGTCATGAAGCAGTTTGGAGAAATAATGAAAGCTGTGCTCACACAGGTGTGCTAAACGGAAGGAGTCATTTTTATTATGCCTTAGAAATAATTTCCACGAATAAACACTCCGTTTGAGTTTGTGCTCATATTTTGGCTGTTGCAATCCTCCCCCCACATGCTGCTGATTTCTGTTGTTGTCTCTTGCGCCCGGCCAGTTGGAAGGTCCGTGTGTTCTCCAGGTGCAGAAGGTGAGGAACGTCTCGGCTCCTAAAGACCACGAGGAGTCCCAGGGCGCGCCGCGGATGCTGCGCCTTCAAATGACCGATGGGCATACCACCTGTGTCGGGTTGGAGTTTCAGCACCTGTCTAAGATCAGGTACCCACATAGCAGTGTTCTATTTAGGAACACGGGGAAATATGCAAATAATGGCATTTAGTGTATTGTAATTGCAATTTTCTCGTTATCGGCAATTCCCACGTGGCGGCAGCTATCTTAACAATTCCCGGCCTTAATTAAATCTCCATCCCAGCAACGGTGTCCTTGGTGACGGCTGCCATGGTGACTAGCCAGTCTGGTACAGGTGGAGTGGTCAGAGTGTGGGCCTTGACTTCGCGATGGGAAGAGAGGAGCGTACAGAACAAATCCCCTCTTTATGAGCGTCTGGCAGCGGCGCCGGTTAGTGTCGCTTATGAAAGTGTCCGCTTTAGTGCGCGTGAGGCCGTAAGCGAGTGACAAAGGAGGACGCCATGGATTACGGGACCCGCTCAGTGTGCAAGAGAAGCAATATAGAGGGATGACAATTGACCACTGAGGAGCAATGTTGATTAGAGGCTGAATACTGTGTGTGTATTTGATTGAATCGAGGCGAGTCAGAGCCTTACTTCTGCACTGGCTGCTATCATGAGAACAGCATCCATCCCAGAGGTTTGGAGTGAAATCCCTAATTGTTGCTTTTGCATCCGGCATCAGTAGCTGGAAATCCCTCTAAGTCCTTGTGCTTTCTTAATGAGAGAGGCAGAGGCCTTATCAGGCCTGATGAGATAGAGGGGCTTTTAATTTAGCATGAGGATGGGCGAGCAGCTGGGATTATTAATAGTCTCTCCTAGCCTCGCCACCCATCCCCTGGCGGCACTACTCCATGTCATTCGTAAAGTGGTATGAGTAAAGTCAATGGGGTGTGGGGGCCTGGTAGACTCAGTCCTTGTATCTTAAACCCTTGAATGTGTTATGCATTAATAACAGTCGGTTCATATTTGAAGCATCCTTTCACACAGACTGTTTATTGTTTTTTGTTTTGTTTTTTTTCAGTCTCAACACCCCCCCTGGAACAAAGGTGAAGCTCCTTGGTACAGTCCAGGTTAAAAATGGTCTTTTGCTGCTCGATGACTCAAAAATCTCCGTCCTTGGAGGAGAGGTTGATCACATGGTGGAGAAATGGGAACTACAAAGGGTGAGGGTCGAGTGAGTTCCTCGTGGCGATGGCTCAGCTGCTTTTGCTGAAAGATATTAAATTCATGTATTGGTTCTGATTTTGAATCTGCATTAAAGGCCACCTCCAGTCTGTGAGTTCTCTTGCTAGGACTAAGAATGATCAAGAATGATCTCTCTTTACCATTCAACCTGCAGAGTCTGGCCAAACACAGCAGGAGTAACATTGGAGCAGAAGGTGGACCTCCTCCCTTTGTGCCATTTGGTCAGGTAAGGGTAATATTAACGCCGACAGTTCGCTTTTCAAAATAAAGTTACAAAGTGCTCCTCTGACATAAACACCAGATGAAAACAATAAACTAGAAGCATGGTTATAAAATGGTAAACAAAAATAATACGGTTGGGAAAATGCACGTTTTATGGAAATGGGATTTCAGCAGTGGCTTAATAGAAGTGAGAGCTTCTGTTGAATAACAATAACCTCTCAATTGTGTCTGAGGGTCCAGACAAAGGCCTGGCTCCAGGAGTGGGCCTTGATGCCCCTTTTCTTACAAATGTTCTCTCTGATCTTAATAATTGTGAGAGTCTTCATGAATCTTTAAAATGCATCACTGAATTTTAATTCTGCTTTGTTGTCTTATACACACACACACACACTGCAGACTGTGCAGTGATCAGTTATCACCTTCTAAAGGTATACATGGTGTTCAGAGTTGCCTTCGTACAGCAGTGAGAGGAGATAGGCAGGCCTCTCAGTTGCACCACCAGAAATCTACTTGCATCACATTGTCAAACATATTTACACACAGTTTGAGCTTTGAAAAGAATAACCGATGCTCAACTCCCAGTGCACTCGGAAACTATTGAACCGGCCTTTAATTCTTCCACATTTTGCCGTTTTGCACATCACCGCATCATTTCTCCTTCTGAAAACTACTGAGCCTGAGTCGACGCTCCCTTGGCAAGAATCACCGCTTCGGAGCGGGATACATCCGGATCAGCTTGACACTTGGATTTTGGGATTTTCACCCACTCTTCACTCCAGATTTGCCGAAGCTTTGTAAAGTCGGATGAGGAGCATTTGGGGAATTATCATTTAGCTTTCTCTAGATTTTCGGTGTAAATGTATTTCTAATGCTGGGTCACTCCGGGGCTTAGTGCTGATTGGATGTAGGCTTAGGGTTATGAATAATATCCTATCTCAAGGTAATTGGCTCTCTGACGCTCTTCAAATATGTGCTCTCATTTACTTTTTGTTTTTGTTTCACTGGACGTTCTGTTCGATGCGTTCAATTTAATTTACATCTCATCTGACGACAGAATTATTTCCCTCGTGCTCAGAGTCCATGACATTTTTTATCAATTTAGCATGTTACATCAATTACCACTTAGATATCTAGTCATGTGGATAGGTTGGGTTTTATCTGCCTTGCCCCTCCAGAATCCATGTGTCCTGTGCCAGTGCCTGGCTTAAGCCTGGCTTATCTACAGAGCTCACAGACATTTATCTTTGGGAACTGATTTTCTACTAAATATATAAAGAACAAAGTGTCCACAGCGAGGTCTGTCAATTACCCAGAGTAACCGGGACATTGTCTTTTGAAAAGAGATATTTCTGTTGAGATTTTCAAAGCTTTTATGACCACGAATAGGGGCGGAAATATGAGTGGTGGAGATCTCAAAACCTGGGCATATATTTCCATCTGCACGGCGAGGCACCACCAGGAGTAATTAGGATAATGAGCCCTATATTAATCGCGCGAGCGCACCGGCGTGTGCCAGGTGGTAGGACTGTGTGGACGTCTCCAGGAGCACCTGCTGCTGTCTCGGTGCATGTAGGTGCAGCGGTGCAACGTTGAACTTTAAACAGCTGCACCAATCACAGTGACGCACGACGGCATCGGATCAACAAACGCACGAAGACCGATGACCGCGTCAGTCCAACACTCTTCCACTCGCCGCATCTCATGCCGTAAATAGTCGTATCTTTGGAACGTGATGCGGCAGCGTAATGCATTTCAGTGATGAAACGCTAACCACTGAATTCTTTTTACAGTTTGAAAGCAGGCTGTGACGCACAGGAGTAATGAGCTTCGGTAATCTGATGGCTCTCGTGTAAACAGGCAGAATGTGCAGTCATAACGCACCTGACGGATGCCCGTGTGTGTGTGTGTGTGTGTGTGTGTGTGTGTGTGTGTGTGTGTGTGTGTGTGTGTGTGTGTGTGTGTGTGTGTGTGTGTGTGTGTGTGTGTGTGTGTGTGTGTGTGTGTGTGTGTCGTGTCGTGTCATTTGCACGTGGTTTAATGAAGGTGAACATTGTGGATGGTCGTGTGTGTAATGGCACTTCTCAAAGCGGAGGCTGCAGATTTGTCATAAATCCGTCCTCCTACCTTCACATGACTGAGAATTTACCGCCGGTCAATCAGTCAGTCTGCTGTATCCACCTTAAGTTCACCTACTGACTGGGGAGTGTTAAATTAGATTAGATTATTTAAGTTTTTTAACCATTATTCCGTTATTGCGGGGCAATAATTCAGTTTGTTCTGTCGACAAAATCATCTGATTTGCAGCAGGTTGAGGTTCCAATCCTTCTCTGACTGACTCACGTCCCTCAGTCACTAAAACAGCTGCAGAAAGTGTTGCATTTCCATCTCATTTCTCCCAAAGTCACTTGGGAATATAATAGAGTTCACAGTTGAGTTTCAAAACATTAACCGTGAGCTGAGAGGCCGCTGTAGGATTTGAATTGCTACAACAAAATCTTAAGAGTGTAGCTTAAACGCTGCAGGCGACTTTGTTTATTGTCCCGAAAATGTGGAAATTCTTTTCTTACGGAGCTATACGTCGATCGTTCTTACTCTCTCTCTCTATTTGCACCCTGTAGAAGTGTGCGAGGAAGGATGAAGTAGACAGCAGGGATCTGGACCAGAGGAAGACCCTCCAGTCTCAGAATGTAGCCAAGAGTCCCGATGAGAATGACGAGTTTGAAAAGCAGCGGACGGCAGCTATTGCTGAGGTGGCCAAGACCAAAGAGGTATGCGAACCCATATCATGAGTCTTTACTCGGGGGACTTCAAGGTTCCTAATGATTTCACAACATTGTATAACTAACATGTGTAAGCTTTGTCTCTCAAAATATTCTTTTCTATTATACTGTACTATAATTGTCTTTGGCAACAAATTGTAATAGTGTCCTGAGTCAACGTCCTTTAACCCTCCTATACGTTGAACACTTGTTTAAGGACCACCCCCTTTGCCACTAATTGCTGTTTCTCTTATTGATTGTAGTAAATAAATAAAAAAAACATGCCCCTTATCGGCCTTCATCCTAAACCTTGATTGCTTTTGACATTCGAGCAACTCTTCCAATTACGAATCCTAATTACATTGTCAACTACAAAGTTTTTACTTCTTTATTGTTCGGCCCAGGCCTGCAGCTGTTATCGATCGTCTCGTTCTTTTTACTTGTTAGGCTCCGAGGACGTTCGGCGGTGGAGGAAATGCAGGCGGTAATTTATCCAACGCCGCTTCCTCCTTTCGGAGCCGAGACTCGTACCAGCAGAGGAGACGGGAAGACCGGGTCGAAAGACCTGAAAGCAGACAAGATGGGAACTACCGAGAGCTGGTGAGGAGACAAACTTTTAAAACAAGTCTGTTTTGAGTTAGTAATGAAAGCCACTTATAATTTTTACCATTGCATTACCGAGGCCTCCATCCACTGCAACAAAGCAATTGAAGGGTTGGAACTCGTTTCTTCCGTCTGGATTGAAGTCTTTATTTCATGGCTCATGGACTCGGTGAGGCATCGATTATGATTTTTGTAGAAACCTAAATGAAGTGGGAGGCTCGGCCGGGTTTTCCAATCAAGGGGCGGTCCATTTGTCTGGCTTTGTGTTGAGACCTGACAGTTTCTAGGCAGAACTCAGCCAGCAGTTGGGCTGAACACATAAAAAGGATGGAAGAGAGATATTATAGCAGAGGTAGCCAACGCGGTCGCCCGCAAGGCATGTTTTAAAAATAGCACTAGTCACCATGGAGCTCCGTCTGAAAGTGTTAGGTGCAGTTCTTTTTTTCATCAAAAACGCATCAATCTAGATTTTAAAATGATAATATCTCTTGTCATAAGAGAATTGGGTACCGGAGGCGGACAGCCAGGACGAGGCCGCCGCACCGTACTAGGTTTTCAGGTTCCGAATGGCGGGCGCTTCCGTTGGCGCCGGACGCACGCTGCGAGCGCACCCGTCGTCAGGTCCGTCAGTCCTCGGAACAGGCAACAACTCGTGGGTGGCGGGGGTAGAGGCGAGGCAACACAATCCGACCGAAAAGGCCCGGATTAGAGGTTTGAACGCAGGCGCCTGAACATATATTAAAGGTGATCTGTGCAACTTTTTTATTCAGGAAGTTTGTAACAAACCAGTAGCCCTTCTTACTACTCAGTACCCATGAAGTAGCTCTCCGTTTCAAAAAGGTTGGTGACCCCTGTATTATAGCATTTGGTTTGGTAATGTGTTGCTGATGGTTTGCAACTCGGATGCACTAATCCAACCTAAACAAAGTGCTATCCAAAGTATGGTCCACTTCAGAAGTTGTTGGTGTTTTTCTTTCCACTCTCAGTCACAGTGAACCTCACGTCCACGTTTATTATTACTAGACAACCATTGTCGATCCATGTTTACGTTCCCCGTCTTTCTGAACATTTCATACTTTCTCCATACAAGCTTGTTCCATTTCTCCTTTGTTTAGGTGGATGAGCGTGCTCTCAGAGACATCATGGAGATGGGCTTCAACAGGGAGGCTGCTCGGCAGGCTCTAATGGATAACAACAACAACCTTGAAGTGGCACTAAACAGCCTACTGACTGGATCTTCTGCTAGCAGACCCGGCCCTGTGGAAGCTGAATCCATCAAGCCCCCACCCAGAGGTTCATACAAACACACACACACACACACACACACACACACACACACACACACACACACACACACACACACACACACACACGAAACTGCCCGCATTGGCTTGAGAAAAGTGTTCCATAGCCTGAAACCTTTTTGTTTCTACAGAGTAAGAGTGACACCGTGTGTGTGTGTGTGTGTGTGTGTGTGTGTGTGTGTGGGGGGGGGGATGTGGAGGTCCTTTTTTTAAATGCAGCGGAAATCACCTACAGCCTCGTTAAAGGTCCACATTGGCAGTTTTGCTTGTTTTAGTCCATTTAACACAAATTGCATACACACTTTGCTGCGGACGATTTTTCCCAAGCACACCGTAAGGTTTCAGATGGATGCAGTCATTTCTTTAATATTTGTTTCAGCACTGAAAATCAAACTTGCAGCAACTTTAAACTTATTCCGTCACACTGCCTTTTTTTTTTTTGGTTGTGAAACAACTGAGCAGAGACTGTTTTTATTGTTGCTGCACACATCGGTCCTCTGAGCCTGCTGCAGAACATTAACCTTTCCAAATTCATGTCGTCTTTGAGGGATTTAAGTGTTCTTGTTTTGTTTCTTCAGTTCGGTTCAGGTTTGAAACGGCAACGCACGGACACACACAACCAGACCCATGTCACATAAACCTTAGCCGTAGACACTCGGGGCTGGAATGAACTGTTCTTTATTGGGTCTACATAATCTTGCTTTTTGGGTTCTTCTCAGCCAGAGGAAGAGGAAGAGGCAGGTCCAGGAATGAAGACGAGGAGGAGGGAGCAGGTGGAAGGCCGTCTGGACCGAGCACTCTTTTCGACTTTCTTGAATCCAAGATGGGAGTTTTCTCCATCGACGGTGGGTGAAGTGGTCTAGGTTTCATTCTAAACTGCCTCGTTTTACCTCTCTTGCTTTATAAACATCACACTTTAACCCTTTTACTTGATTTGTTTAAGGAAAGAACATGTTTTATGATTTTAAATATTGGTTGGTATACTTTTTCAAGCCAACCTTTAGTAAGAATGTTCAAATTAACGACATAACGCCACCGTAGACAGTCACGAGCGCTTCTGATTCAGAAGTTCTCTTAATGTCTGAGATCGGTGTGGTGTGGAAGAACGGCGCTGCGATGGAAAGTAAACTTTTGTATGTGTTATGTGTGTTTGAATGCTTGATTGTGTTCGGCCACGGATGATATGGTTTGGTGATTGCATTAATGATATTTTGGTTATTCATTTACAGCTATTGGCTTCATGTTTTTGTTCAGTGTTTTGTTTAATCTTCATTGAACAACACATTGTAATGCGGTCTTGTCAATGTTCCTTGAATTATTCTTCCACTATTGTTTTGCCATGGCTTTTGATTACGCTGCTCTTTGTTCTTATTTTGTTTTCTCAGAGCAAAAGAGCCACGGACCTCAGAGACACCACGAGAGTAAAGCCAATTTCTCCAACTCGGACTATTACTCCAAAGACGCATCTCAGACCAAGTTCTCCTCGCATAATGACCACCGGCAACAGAGGAACGACAGACCGCCTCGCTTCCACAGGGACTTTGATTTTCCCAAACCTGGCCAGGAGCCTCTCTCTGACTCTACGACCTCCCAAACGTCAGCTCCAGCCCAGCAGTGGAAGGGCCAGGAGAGGTGGTCGCGAGGCACGTCGGACAGATCGCACAATGACCGGAGAGAGACGAGAGAGGAGCCCATTTTCCCTTCGTCCTTCTCGACTACTTTCCCGCATTCGAAAGAACCTCAGCAGCAGACGGAGTTTGGCGCATCTCACCACCAACGATCCAGAAATGGAGACGGAGGCGGCAGGAACACGGCGGGGCCATCCAACAGGAGAGGGGTTAGAGACAACGTACCCACGGCTAAACCGACCGACTGCGCAGGCAGCGAGTCCGACGGCAGAGGGAATAGCAAGCGTACGGACAGAATCGAAGAACCCAACAACAGCAGGAGGAAGGGGAAGACGGACCGGCCGAACTCGGACCACCTTGACCGACAAAGGGATGGTGGGCCGCCAAACTTTAACCCGAGGGGAGGAAGATCGGGGACGCCCCAAGAAGTGGGGTTATCGCGGGATCTTCGAATGGCGACGGGGAATCCCTCTCATTTCCAAAATGGAGACATGGAGCACAAAAGAACTGGGCCGATCAAGCCAACAAACTCGCCGAGCGTCCCTTACAGGGAGCCGCCCCCCCCCAAGAAAAACGCCTCCAGTAACCCAGGACCCAAAAGGAGGTCGGGACAAGGCAAAGGTCCAGGACCTCGAGGACCGGAGAGAAGTCATTTTGTGGAACACGCTTGGAAACCCGGAGACCAGTGCCTGGCACTGTACTGGGAAGACGGCAAGGTGTGTAATTCCTGGATCGGTAACATCATCGCAATCGCTGATAATTGTTGAAACGTGTTTGCATTCAATTTACTGCGTGTCAAGTCAGAGAATGCACGCTGACATGACATGTCAATTAACGCTTACACAGTTAACAAGTCAAGTAACAATTAGTGCGGCTGCGACTCATTTTTCTTTCGCTGTTATAACTGACGTTGATTTGACTCGTCTTGACGTGTGGAAAATGTTTGTATTAATACAAGTTTCTCTTTGCGTCTGCCTGCGTGAAGTTCTACCACGCCAGAATAGACGCCGTGCATCCGTCAGGCTCCACGGCGGTGGTCGTGTTCAGTGATTATGGAAACTGCGAAGAGGTCCTGCTTCATAACATCAAACCCCTCTCTGCTGATGTTTTGGTAAGGAGAAAGACGAGATATTAATAATAGAATTCATCATTATTAAGATCGCGAAATGCGTTACCAAGTGGAAGCAACTGATTACACTGTGTTCAAGTGGGTGGAGAGAGGAGGAAATGACATCTTGATCTGATTACCCACAGTAACATCACAACCCTATCAAATGTCCAATGGCAGGAGGAAGATGATGGCTACTACGACAGTTCATTAGAGTTTCGCCGTGGGGGAGACGGACAGCCTAGACGCACCAGACCCACACAGCAGTATTACCAGCCTCCTAGGGCACGAGATTGATGTGTCTGCGTTTACACTGGCAGGTAAATAAATATGAAACTGTGGTGTGTTTTTTTTTTTTTTTTTTTCAAATTAATAATTCGACATCGAACATTGCGTGAAGAATCTTCCTATTTTTATATGGCAGCTTTTTATTCACAGCATTACTCTTCATTGTAGTGGGAGTCTTGAATTGTACAATAAAACAAAAATGAAAGTTCATGCTCTCATTTTTATGTAAAAAAAAAAAAATGATTCTATATAATTGTATGATTTCAACTTTGGCTGCTTCTGCTGGTACAAACGCATTGTGTAAAAACGATTTCTCGTGGTCTGCAGGAGTTGTGATCTTAAACGAGTCCAGAATGCAAACCTGGTTCATTTTTTGTAATTTGATGTATTGATTTTCTTTTTCTTCACCCATCTGTGTGCTCGTCCCACATCCTCCCATGACAGAGATTTTGTCTCTTTCTGCAACAATCCAGAATGCTTCCTAAATTTGTAACTGTCCACATAGTCAGGACATACAGAACTTTTTAAAAGGGCTTGGACATAATGCTAATATATATATATATATATATATATATATATATATATATATATATATATATAGTGAAAAACTGTCATGAGCACCTGTTGATTTTGTTAAGGACATATCTACTGTACATGTTGTGAAGCTTTGTTAAATGAATGCATTAAAATAAAAAATGATTATGGTATGTAGCGAATATGTTGTTTAAATGTGTTTTATTTTCAATTTGATACGCTGAGATTAATCCAGAGCAAAGATAGAAACATCTTTTTTTTTTTGTAAATATGTTTTATTGATTTTCACAAGTTTTATTGCACCAGGGAAGAGGATACACACGTTTGAATGCAATTACAGATTGAAATTGAAAACCTCATTGCTGACCCTAACCCACCCGTTGTAGGGTTACAGGCTACAGAACTTATACCTTCAGGTACATTCAGGTGATGGAGATCTAGACATAAGATCAAACAATTGCATTAATTGATCAAACGGAGCAAGAGTAAAGTAAAACAATTTTGAAAAAATAAATAATAGAGTAAAACTGAGAAAAGCAAGAGAGTAGTAGAGAATTACTAAGCAAAACTCTGAAGTCACATTAAAAAAATAAAATGAATAAATAAGTAAAATAAAATTATTTTTTATTTTATTTTATTTTTTTAAATCTCATGACAGTAGTTATGATTGTCATCACGGAATTGATTAGAGTTTAATTTCTCCATTTGAGGAGAGGCAGAGGTACTATTAGTCCAGAGCGAGCAGCTCAAGCTCATTTGTGGTGTTCTGTGAAGCAAATCCAAAGGGTAAGACAATCTCTTCCCCCTGTAACAGAGACGGTTACACTGCGGAGATATCATTTTGCACAATACAAAAGGGACTGTACCCAGCTCGTCCAGCATTGCGCACACACCGCTGAGCTGCCTGTCTGCGGACTTGTGCTTCGCCAGAGACAAGTTTTACACATCAAGAAGTAATCTCCACCCGGGCTCCAGTTTCACTCACACCAGCAGTGGGAGACAAATGGACAATGCACGCGGGTTCAGCAGAGAGGTCGCCGCGCTATTCTGTATCATTGGTCCAAAAGGATTTGCTTTATTTTCCAACTGAGGTGCCAAACGAGCACAGATGAATAATTAACGGCCGGTAATATGGAAACCTATCTGTTGGGGAGGAACTGAAAGTGAAGCTCATGAAAGGGTTCTTGGGGACAGACCATGAAACGCTGGCCAGATAATCTTTAAGGATTGATTTTCAATCTGATAATCCTTTCATATTCAATATTTTTCTCTTGAACCCGGTGAAATTTCTGGATGGACATATTAGGCAGAGCATCTGTGGACCCTGAAGCCATCAGAGTCAATAAACGTTTAATAATAAACGCGTATTATGTGCGCAAATCTTGATTCTGTGGATTGTAGGGTCAGTTACTCAAGTAAGAACTGTGAAAATTATTTTTTTTTTAAATAGAAAATCCTCACGTGACTGTTTATGGAGAGAAACAGAGCCTTAGGTAACAGAAGAATTAAACGGGGCTTGGAATACATTTTATGTTTTTGTAAATGAATAAGTATTGTCATATATTGGCTTTATTGAAACATTTAAGTGGGTTTCTGGGGAAAACCAATCTAAAACAGTTTTTTACGACGTGAGCCGCTGTGATCCAATGTAAGTGTAATGTCAGTGTGACCTCCTGTTTTGGTCCCTATAAAGAAAGTGAAAGACTGAAAGCTGGCAGGACAGATTGGATCACATCGTGTTTTTCATGTTTATGTAACTGCATAGTCGATGCAATCTTGTTGATGCTGTGATCAGAGTAAATCAAAAAGCTTTAATACACAGCATGTTTTTCTGTTACTGACCCTCTTTGGTTAGTTATGATCTCATTTCTCCAGTATTCTTCAAACAATCTTAGACTATGATTGGATTGTACATGAAAGGATTTACAGTGGGAATGGAATGTATTGGGACAGCAACTCACTTTTTAATGTTTAGGCTTGACAGGCTTTACCGCTGTCAGTTTCGGATTAATCGTATTCCCATTTACATCGGATTATGAGAGGGTGGCAGGATTGGTCAGTGGTTAGCACTGTCACCTCACAGCAAGAACGCCACGGATTCAAATCTGACCCGGACCGTCTTCCCCCAGTCCGAAGGGATTTGGTGACTGTAGAATGACCTGTGGGTGTGAAAATGACTGTGTGCCATTTTGCCCCTTGATTATGATGATATTTACTTACAAAGCTAGCTCATCTGTAGCTACATTCATTTTATTCATCCATGGTTACTGAAATACCACACCCTACAAAAATATTATGGCAACAAAGTGACATTTAATATAATTGAATAGATTTTAAGTTCTACAAATTTGATTAGAAAATATTGAATAAATTAATAAAATGTTAACATAAATACAAAGTAAATCCAAATCAATCTGATTTATATTTACTAAGGATCTGAACAAAAGTCGTTTTGATTTACTCAATATCTGGGTGAACTTGATTTGTATTTACTAATTCTCTGTGGAAAGTTGATTTATATTTACTGATTATTTGAGTGAAATGAATATAAGCTGAGTATATATCTGGATAAACGTTATATGGATTCACTGAATAAAATAATTTATATCAACCACCATCATCATTCTTGGTGCCACAGTTTAATTAATTTGATCACTATGCATAAAGTACAGCAACATCATTTCAGTTCCTTTGTCTATACATATTTATCCAACAGCCATGGTGCAAAATGCCAAAATACAACAATAGAGTAAAGAGGAGATATAAGAAAGCAAAGAGAGAAACAGTTTGTGTACAATAGGGATATAGTACATTGCATAGTGGTAATACTTGCATACTTTTTATTGTTTTTAATGGTTTAGAAATAAGCTCTGTAGTTAACACAAGCTTAAGATACCTTAACATTTTGTTCTACGCTGTAAAATATGTTAGTAACTATACCTTTACATTTTGAAGCTTTGATGTGTCTTTAAAAAGCCTCTCGCTAACAAGTGGCTAAAAGAGACTAGAAAACCCCATCAGGCCATCGTCACGTCATCATGTGTCAGATCGGCTGCTGTGGAAAGGGCCGATTAGAGGCAACAAATGACGCAACAAAACTCAGTAGCGTGCCAATAATTATTGTGAGAAATGTAATTATGATTGCATAATTTGTGATTTGATCTACTTGCATCATAATCTTTTAATCGTTGATCTGTAGATTCCTCAAACACGGAAGACAACATATCTTGCCATGTTGATGCGAGGATGGCTTGTGGCCTGAAATGACAAAAGTAAACATTATTAAACTCATGAAGTAAAAGTCTTCTTCTGACTAAAAACAGGAGGCTTATGCTACGGTAAAACAAACCCCTAACACAGACCCTTGATGTGCTCTTTTAGGAACCAGCCTAATGAAAGATGTCTTGTCATTACAAAGGTTTCAAGAGAAGTCATCGGTCCCAGTAAAGGATAGTCTGCAACCTCAGCCCCGAGGTTCTGCTCTTGAAGTGGAGAAGGTTCAGCAGCCTGGGAGTGAATTCATCCAGCTCGGACATTAACTTTGATTCAAAGTGCACCGTTGTGATTCTGTGGAACTCATCCTGCATCTGAAAAACAAATATTCAAACCAGCTTTAAAGCCTCAAATTCATTTTGTTCATCATTTTATATCACTTGAAGACCTCCGTTCAAAAGCAGCTCGGTGAAATCAGTCAGCATGAACCACTGTTTAAAAGCACACTGTGCATACACTGAAGTAGGGCGGTGATTCCATCTCTGCTTCTGTGGCCTCTTGTACTGAGAACAGAGACATGAAACTGAACGGCTAACAAGACGAAACCTACAGAGAACGGAATGTACGAACGCTGAAAATGATACTGCTTTCAACAGCAAGATACGAGAGTAAAAATTGTACTGGAGAAAACTAAATGCAGTGAATGTAACTCGTAATTACAGAGAGTACGCTTGTTCATACATTTGTCCATTAAAGTAATGAGGCCTATTTGCTAGCTAACAATAGCTTGTTAATGTGGGGGATGGACAGAAGCTCAGGCTGAGGCCAGGACAATTGGTCAAATTAAATTGGCTGGTATCCTTAAAGGGCACTTTACACAGTATTCTTTGGAAAGTAACATGAACTTATGACATTGAGCCGATTACTTTTTCAGTCCTTTCCATGTATTTAGTAGAATCAAAGACGATGCAGACTGACTTTGAATCACTAGCTTCATTTTGATTTATACAGCACAGTGACGTTGGCATGTTTTGTGGCTTAAAGAGGGCAAAACTATGTTCAACTGCAGCAGCAGCCCCTGTCCCTGATGCTGGCAGATGATTGCTGATTGATGTCCAATGTGGTGCAAAATACCGTGGGTTGATGTGTCAGCTGATAAATATCAAAGACCTCTCAATGAGTAAAATTAATCCATTTTCTGCATCTTTTACGTTCCTGGTGAAATACAATTAGATTCTACTTAGAGATTTGCATCTGACTTTATTCAAGCAAAACTAAATTAATAAAATCAAATCTAAATTTGTTGTATTCAACTCAATTTAAATCAAAACTACACAGTCCTTTTTATTATGTATAGGTTGCTATTTTTTATTTATTAAGTATTAATTAAGCCCAATCACAGTTTTTACAGTGCAGACTGTCCAGTTGTGCTGTGTGCATGTAACGTTAGATGAAAAGCCTGGATCACCTACGGGATCACAACTCATTTTGTGAGGCTCATTAGGAATCATCCTCTGGGGAACATGAACCTCTTTACCAAATTCCATGGCAATCAATCCAATAGCTGTTGAGGTTTTTGGATTCAAAGATGTGAACCTCATCGCAGCGCTAAAGGAAAAGTGAAGGGATCAGCAAAGTCATTAGAATTCATCCTCTGGGGAACATGAACGTCTGTACAAAATGTTACGGCGATCCGTCCAATAGTTGGACCAAAGGGGTGCACCGACTGGCTGACATCCCTAGAGTCTAACTGCTAGCATGGTTAAAAAACGATTGTTCTTGAAGCATTGCCTTTTTCCAGGCCCCTCTCTACTGCAATCTGATCACCTCCAGCAACAGGAGGAATGCTTTTCTCTCCCCGGGAGGGAACAACCCTCTTTCCCACATTACCATTGCCTTTGCTCTGCCCCTTCGTTTCCCACCTGCTTGCCTCTCCTCATAGCCCCCATTCACAGCTGCTGGCCATTATCTTTCTGCTTACCTGACCCCTCACCCTCCATCCCTCCACCACGGTACCTTTGTGGCAGGGACATCTGAACCCTGTGATCCTAATAAATGTCTCCTTTCTTACATCATTTCTACACCAGCCTCAACAACAAAATCCTTTCTCTCCTTCTTGTAGATGGGGAAAATGAGACCTGAGAGGAGGTTCCGAGAAACATGATTGGCCCAGAGAGAGAATTTCCTTGCTAGCATACTTAGTGCCTGGTAAGAAACAGAGATGGGGCGTCAGGAATGAAATTTAGTGTGCTACCTTCGTGAGAAAGGCCTTTTGTTTTGGATGGATCAACTCCACCCATCACACCCGTCATTTAGCAAGGTTCAATTACAGGCTAATTCAAAGACTCTGTACTCTGGCTTTATTTGGTTTCCTGTAACACTTCTATTATACGTTACACCACATACAGACTCACAAGGTGAAAACAACACCAGCGTCGCTGTCGCGGCTAGTAAATATGCATTGAGCCAAGAGAATATCATCCTTGAAATAGGTGTCTGCATATGTACATTTTAGCATTATAGTAAAATCAAACCATTTCTCAGTCAGAATTTGCGAGCAAAAACTATTATTTCCTGTGCTTAGTTGCCCCGTACAAAGAAGAAACAAAAAGGAGGAAATGGCAGCTTTAACTCCTCTTAGAAAGAATCCCAGGAAATTGTCAACACAGCTCATTGAAGGGGTTCAAGTCTCTAGAATGGTCCGCTTACACAGCGATGAGTTATTCTCTTTTTGTTAGTTGCGGACGGCTCTGGGTCTCTGTTTGCATGCGAGTCAAAGAATTTACAGTCAAACGAGCAGGCTACACCACTAACGTGCAAAACAAGTGCCTTCATGTGTATGCTTTGTTGGGATCTCTAGGCAAATTGAATTTGTATTGCAAAGCGTAGCACTTACTCACATGGGTGAAATTATAACAGCCGTTTGTGTTGGAGAAGACACTTCTAGCCTTTGCATACAATCTACCAGCCTGTTGCTGGACACAGAGTGAGGTGGTTTATTTGATGTACATTCAGGTTTGATAGGCTTTGTGTTTCATAAGCTATGGCAAACAGGTTCTCTAGTTCCACATTCCTATGACACCTGGTTTTTGTTTGCAGGTAACAGTTTTGGTAAATAATGCCATTTAGTCACGGTTGGAGGCGATGAATGATGAGTAAGCCAACTGGAATTCTGATTGTTTTTCTTAAACCGGTTGTACCATCTCCAGGGTGTGTTTGTGTCTCTCTCTATATATATATATATATATATATATATATATATACACACCATGCAACAATACTTGCACAACAAAAGAAAAAGTGTCCAACTCTTTTAAACTCCTGCATTATTACTTGAACTGCAGTTGAGAGGCTCAACACTTAATGAGCCAGATAGGACCTGCTTGTCAGTGATAATGGGTGTTTTCAGTGTGCAGCAGACCGTGGCCTACATGGGTCATTCCTCAAACATCCTGCCAACATTTGTTGCCAAGCAGCCCTCGTGTTACTCATAACACATGACAATATAATGGTCAAATGGGGCCAGTTAGCCGGACCAAAGACAGTATGGACTAAGGGTGAATGATGAATCAGCAGCTCGGTATTGATCTTTACCATTACCGCATACGGGTCTAACGCAGCAGAGCAAACATGGAGTAAAGCACCTCTCAGTCACTTTTATGGACCCTGTCCAGTTGCACATAATGGCTACACGCCACATGAAGAAGAAGAACTATTGAGTCCAGCTAGTGTGGCTGCCTTTTGTTTTCCCTTTTCTTTTCAATTGCCTCTTACAAATAAGACCTGCACTGTCATATTTTCATCACGTCATCTGTGTGTCACCGAACATTTCAAAACAAAACTACTCACATCGGGGTCGTCCAAGGTATTGTAGGTGTTTTGTCTTTAGCTGACGTGGCTTGTGAGGCCAGTGGTAACAGGACGGAATAGTAGCTGGCGCAAACGACTGACTGCTACCCGTGTGCATCTGTCCACACGTGGGGCTTCTTTAGCACATCTTTGGGTCACGCGTGGGCCAGGCTTCTGCTCACTTCATCTGTGGGTAATAGAGCTTGTGAGGCTGTCCTTAGCCCCACCACCACCACCACCAAAAGACATAAACAGCCGAGACTGACAGGTCGGTAACTGAATTTGCAGATCAAAGGCATCTGAGAATCGGGAGCAGCATTCTGAGAAGAGAAGTTTTTCTGTTTGATGGCAGAGAATGTTTTCTTCGTTAGATATGGTTGGTGCAGCGGGGCAAGTTGTTGGGAGCTTGGGATTTCAACAGGTTACCCATCTGTTTTTAAAATGAGGTATTTAAGAGTACGTTGTAAATGTAGGTAATCAAGAACATTTTTTATTTGTGCTTACCATCAAAGCAATCACCAAGAGTTGCAAAGATGTATGAGCCTGACTCCTTTCTGCAGATAACACAGTTAAGTAGGTGTATTCCCTCACGCCTCTACTCACCATTAACACTGTGATCAATAAAACAAAAGAACAAGAACAAACAGATACAATCACAAATCATCTACAAAGTTGTATCATTTATTCAGTAGCAATGCAACTAAATAAGAAATAAAGGAAGGTCTTGCCATGCACCAAAAAAAAAAAAAAAAAAAAAGCACTGGACCAACTCAAAACATGGTAATGATGAAAAAAAAACAAAAAACCTGCCGTATTTATTGTGTAACAGTAAAAGATATTTGAAAAACTGTGCACGATGTGAGGCTGGTCAGATGATAAGACAGCCACTTGGCCCTGGGTTATGTCTTCAGTCTCTGGTTCCATGACTTTACTAATTAGGAGCTCACTGTATGTTGTGGAGGAAGTGGACTGTGAAGCACAGAGCTCCTTTTGACCCAGAGGACAAGGGGACTGTTTGGGTTGTTGGATTTTTTTTTTTTTTTTTTAGAAAAAGAAAGGTTTTACAGACTCACACGAAGGAGTTTTAAAAAGCAAACAATAAGCCTGAATTCTATGAGGTCTGTCCCAGTGTAGTGATTTCATGCCCCTTCTTATTTGATTTACAACGCGCCTCTGCCTCAGAATTCTTTGATAAATCCCAGGACGATAATCAATCACTCAAGCTTTCCTTGTTTTGTGGTAACTTATATTTATGTAGTACGTTTATGGAGTACTTCACAAGTCATAAATGACACAGACACACTTTAATCAATACAGAGACACCACAGCATCAAAGAAAGGCCGGCCTTTACAAATAGGATTTGAGACACTTTAAAACAGTCCATACTGCAGACCAACCAACCCCAGCAAGGCTATTCCAGATCCTGGAGGCCGAACTGCAGAAGCTTTGCTACTTTTGCAGCCGTTGAGCTTTGGTCAGATGACCCTGCCCTACTTGTACAGAACGGTGATTGGAGATCTTGAAACTAAGCCAGGGCTCGATTATAAATAACTTCATAATTAGTCAACAGAATAGTGAAATTGATCCTGTAAGCAGTGAGAACAGCGGGGATGTGATACTTGAAGTGACAGGAATCTAATGTAACAGTCCTGTAATAAATATTAATTGTTGCTGACATTGTGTCATAGAGCTGTTAATTCGATGCTATTGTACTTTTGGGCTCTATTTTATGGTGTTTATGTATTTCGCTGCGTAATGTTTGTAATATATTTTCTAAAATGTTTGCTTCTACTTACAAATACGCAGTTTATTGTGCATAAAAAGATCATTTTCTAATAATATATATTATGCAAAAAAAAACAAAAAACATATTGTATTTGCATTAGTATTCATGTTTTCTGGTTGCTAAGTTTATATCAAAAATAAAACTGAGAAGCGTAACATGCATTAAAGTGGCTTTTATGGTGTTACGAGGTCTATTTGTGAGAGACGTGACTCATGACAGGAAAATAGCACAGAACACAATTGCACTCTGTGCACTTTATTTTGTCTCAGCAGGTGGTTGTGTGCAGGTAAGTTGTGGTCTTTGACATCTCAAAAGTCCACTCTGCTCCTCACTCCTACGGCGGCGTAGGAGGAGCGAGGAGATGCACTTATGACTCCTGGTGACCAGTAGTTCTCTTCAATACCTATGTTGAATACACTTATTGTAAGTTGCTTTGGATAAAAGCGTCTGCTAAATGACTAATGTAATTCAAAGTGAGTCACCTTAACACCTAATGGTTGCAGGTATATTAAAAAAAAAAAGCCTGTGTGCCTCAAGAAAAATACAATACCACCTCGCCAGTATAAAGGCTCTGCCAAGCGCAATCACCAAATTAGGGTCCAATGTGTCATCTGTGTTCATCGCAGCTAAATTTGTCCGATGAAGTACCTAAAATCCCTCAAATCCCAGGATTAACCTGCGGACAACAGAGACTTGCATTGCCGCCACAAATCCATGATCAACAGAGATGATGAGTGCCATATGGCTTCTCTTCTCCTAAGAGGCTTATATATCATGGAAGGTTATTTATTGTCTGGATATATGGGTTTTACAGTACAATTGAGAAGCATGTGGCAAAGGCCAAAGGTTTCTTATCTGGAGGGCAAAACAGTAGGAAAAACAGATATAGGAGAATTGCAATATTTATAATGAAAAATAAAGCACTTATTAAGGCTAACAATCACATACTGAAGATGAAAATTGGATCCAATTGGAAATCTTTTTTTCCTGGCACCATCCTACACACTATAAGTGAGTGGCATGAAAAAATATTCTTCAAATATTAAAGAGACATTTCCTGTGTGACAAAAAAAAAAACATACAGGTGAAGGTAAGTAGCTGACAGATGTAACTTCTTATCCAAAGGAATATCCATTCATTTAAAATACATATTGGTAATGGATGTTATCAAAATGGCTTAATGAGCTATTTCTTGCCCCCCCCCCCATCTAATCTGGCAGAACATCACATTGTGAAGACAACAGAAAACTGTTCGGAGTCCTTCATACCTCTCACATGTGTTCATACTCATGTGCACTCAACAGTAAATTGGCGCTCTTTGCTAATCAGAGATGTGTAAAATTGACACAAGGTAAAAACCAGAGCCATGTCACTCACATAATCAGTAAGAGCCCTTGGTTACCAGTGAAAGAAAAAACCCTCAAAAATCATGATACTTTGCACTAAAGGTTGATGGGATTTATTTGTGAAAGAACAAACAAATCCAGAGTTTACTTTTCAACATCACAGTTTGGAATGAAATTTCAAATGAAACCATGAGATTTATAAAAGGTATGTTACGTAAACTCAATGAAAATTACTCTCAATTAATCTCAAGGCATCAGTAATTTGCATCCAACAATATCAATGCGGCTTTGTATATATATATATATATATATATATATATATATATATATATATATATATATATATATATATATATATATATATATATATATATATATTAAATATAAATTTTTCTGCACCTAAATTTTAGTTGCCAGCTCTAGCATTTCAAAGAGTAAGTAACTGCCTCTGTTTTGTGCATGCATGCCCACAAACCACTCAAAGACCTTGCAACTGTGCAGAGAAGAGCAGACTTTAAAGTCAGAATTGACGTGGAACTACTCCAAGAAAAACAAAACAAATATCTGTTTGATATAAGACAGCAAATCCTGTTTGAATGAGAAACAAAGATGAAAGAAACCCTTCTGTACAGCACTTTAGCTTCTGTGACGCCCTACTTTGCGGCTGTCCTGGCCAACCTCAGCAGGAAGTTGGCTGACTAAAGAGGGTCGTCAGCTTGATTACGCTCACCTGGGCCTTCCAGGCTAGAAAATCTGCCCCATGTATTAACTCCGTCGCTCCCTTCCCTACAGCCGACATCCACCTTGCATCGCCTGCTTTTTGGTTTTGCACCTTCAACACCGCCACGGCACACAAGCGCTGCTTTTAATTGCTGACATTGCCGTTCTCAGACTCCATTGTTCGTTTGAGTTTGTGACAGTTCCATGAGTGAACAAAGAGTTGGCTGATCCAGTGCCATGTGGCAGATGAGCACTGGCCCTCCCTAATAGGAAAACCTGAGACCAAACGAGTTACATCATGAGCACTTATCTCTCTGCCCACCTGTTTATATCCGTGGCTCTATGTCCTTTAATCAACCTTCCCTCTATACTTCCATGCCTGTCTTTCTGTCTCTCTCTGTGTTTTTGTGTGCTTTTTCTTTTCCTTCGGCTGTCAGGTTAGAAACCACAAGCAGAGTGCTCGGGGATTAATGTGTTCCCTTTTTTCATTTCCCCATTCTTTCCATTCAGTCTGTAACATCTTACCAACAACTCGTATTGCCTTTGTACTTACTGCAATGCCAGAAAATTACCATGAGATTTTAAATATGTGAAAGTAGTTCAGTGGCAGAGTGCATAGCGTATAGAGAGAGAACGTGTGAATGTGGAATTCTGCCTCGGCTCTACCCATTTCCAAACATTGTATGCCTTTTCAATTACGATGTAGCAGATCAGTGATCAGCATCAATCACAGGGGGCAAATGAGAGAAATGATGATACCGGGGTTTTTTTTTCTCCTGAAATAACGTTGCACATTTTCTTCACCAAATTAGGTTAGCAGACTTAGTTCCCCTTGACAGAAGAAACGGCTTCCTGAAATGCATGAGTGGCTGATATTAACAAGGAGCGCTCATCTGGCACTTCATTAACTCAGTCTGATGCTAGCTCGGTCAGACAGCCAGACAGCCAGACCATATAGGGCACCTCCCTTTAAAGCCTTAATACTTCTTAGACGTGAAAGGATGAACGCTTCATACAGCATACACATTCACCACTCATTCCCTCTTACTGTGAATGGAGAAGGGCATCATCTCTTTTCATACTTTTTTTCTCATATTTTGTGTGTGTCCTGCTCACTTACAGCATGCCTTAAACACTATGACGAAAGCTACAAGTAATACACTGGAGGAATGTTCAAATGTATGGTACAGGCATATAAAGTACATTGACATTCACAGACATTACGTGTTCGACAGAGAGACTTTCTACAGGATGTTTGAACCTGAAGGAGTAGATAATGAATAACTGAGTAAACAGGAAAACAAACTGGATGACACGTCGATAGTGACACCCATAATCACAAGGGGAGTTCCTGTTCACAATGGAGCTGCTACTTGTCAGAACACCTGAGGTGTGTATGAAAAATAGCCCAAATTACATCAGTATATGAGAATTGAAATGTAGGTAAGTTGTGCCTCCGCACCATTAGATAAAGAACATCTGAGGATCTCTGAAGAGAGAAAGAAACTAAACAGATAAAAAGGTACAGTTTGTTAACTTTATGTTGCAGTTTGAAGTTGAAAACATGGCACTGAAACCTTTCCACCAGTCTAAGACGATCATTAGGTTCCCCCTAACCAGTTCTGTTGATGTTTCTTTGAGGGTCTGTGTAGCTCTGTTCTGTATCAGCCTGGAGAGAGCCAACGGAGATATACAGTCGGTTGAGTTAAGAAGAGCTATTGGAGGGGGAGTCAGATCTAGGCACTCTTTGAAAACATAAATACTAAAATATTCTCTACTTGTTAGCTTGTTCCCTTTTATAAAACTGTTCCCCGTTCCAATTAAAGACAAGCATCCCCAAGCAAGGATACAAGTGCAAACCAGTTCAACGGTTGGTGTGAGAGAACATCATTGCTCCAAGGAATGCCTCGTTGACTCACATAAAGCTAGAGACATGTTAACTTTCTAATGTAACTTACATAGAATTATGTGAAATAAACTGAGGGTTGCGTTGGGATTTTTTTTTTGGTGATGTTTGCTGAACAGTTTGCTGTGATTTTGGGCTGAGGAATATTCAAAAGACATGCAAGGAGTGAGGTTGTCTTCACACAAGCTTTGGTTCTGACATTCATAATTGGTATTATTTTCTAACACATCATTATTTGTGTCTACTTTTACATGTTATGGATTTATTTCTGAGGAGGGTGTGGAAGGACGTGTGCCAAAAGAAAATGTCTTGAACTACTGCTGATTAAGGCCCATTTCTCAGTGTAATTTTCTAAGGACAAAGTAAGACCGAGATGGAGGACGGCCGCGTCTGCAAAGGCTGAAACGACAACTGACAGCAGCAGAGAGAAGAACACTCTTTTTAAAGCTTGACAGCAACGATGTGATTGGCTTAAGGAAACCGTGTGCAGCATCTGGTTGGTTACTTAAAAGTGCCCGCCCCCAATCAGCTGAGAGTAATTACAATGAGAGGAGAGAGAGAGATTATGAGTGTTTGTCTTCCTGACTGAACTTGCGCTTCAGTTTCATATATATATATATATATATATATATATATATATATATATTTATATATATATATATATTTATATATATATATATATATATATAATTTTTTTCTTCCTAAAATACATCTTAACAAGAGACAGGAAGGTCTTCGTTAACCACTAGCTGTGATTTGTGTGGAACATATAGCTGGATGCATTAGGGAAAAAAAGAAAAGAGTTAAAGAAGCTCATTACTGGGATTGAAAATAATAGATGATCACTTTATGCTGATTCTTCTAATGTAAGAGATGCAAAAAACAGGGTTCAATTCCAGCAGACCCAGGATTCAAACCAAATACAGACACAAACAGGCCGTTTTGTAAAACACAGGCTAACCAGGAATTGATAGGATTTTGGAATACCAATATGATAATAATTGCCTTGAAAACCTCTGTAAACATGTTCAGATCTTTTCACGTTTATGTTAATACAAATCTTCTATAATATTTGTATATTGCGAGTTATTGCTTGCTGTAATCATCCCCCCCCATACTGGCTGGGAAGTATTTCCTCCTGCAACACGACTCCACTGTATGGAAATAGGGTACAAATCAAGTTCTATGCAGAAATGCATGCTAGTCAAAGCTAATACGAGCCTCCAGCAGTGTACATTAGCTAAATAAATGAATGACAGGACAAGGTCTCTTTTTGATTCTGTAAATGTGTTTGAGGCCTAAAGGGAGGGAAATGTGTTAATTCAAGCGATGCGAACAATCAGTTTAATGATGCAGATCTTTCCAAAGCTTGAGCTGTAAAGTGTGTGTATGTAACATTGTGTGACTGATAATTACCTTCACCAATGAGGTTATGTTTTCAGTTTGGTTTATTTGTTTTTTCAGCAGGATTACGGAAACACTAGTGATCCGATTTTCATGAAATCTACTGATTTGTGTACGCGGACACAAATTTTCCCTTTTTTCCCCGTGTTGCTCAGCACAAAAACAATGCCAATGGAAAGTCAATTATGGTATATGATCCTTTTTTCGTGGTGGACACATGAATTCAACAAAACTCCAAAGCAAGTGTGCATCTGAAAAGTGAAAGTAAATACATATTTTCTTCGTAAATAAAGGTTTAAAAATGATGATAACATTTTATTATCTTAGTTTCACCTTGTTCAATGTATTATAGACCTTTTATTTATTACAAGAATATCAAAAAAAGCCAGCATATCTAGCTCATGAAGTGACTCAATAACATTAACGCCATCGACGATTACTGATGAAGTCTCAAAGGGTTGTCCCGTTTCATACGGGAAGATTTCAACCACTACTCCTTGTAAATCTGTTACGAGGGACAAGTCGGAAAGCGAGGAGCACTTGCGTGAGTGTAGGGGTAAAAATATGTAGTGGCACTGGCCTTAAATATTGAGAAAGACTCCTTATGGCAGCGGATCGGGAAGGTGAATGGTAAAACAGAGGACAGGGTACTTTCAACCACGAGTCTGGTGGTCAAGAGTGCCAGAAAAAAAACCTGTTGTGTAATAAGTTTGAAAATGGTTTTGAGTGACACAAAAAAAAGAGGAAAATTAGTGTCCATGTATCACTAGTTTAACATTTCAGGATTATCATGAATTGACGTGAGACTGTGTCGGCTCATCTTTTGCTAAGTCCGGCAAGTGCTTCGTTTTCTTTTTCTTCCTCAGTTGTTAAAAGTTGCTTGGACAAAGGTCATCAAGTTGCTTTTCTTCATCTTTGTCTAGCTGATTAGGTCAATGACCTGTCAATTACACCAAATAGGTAACGTGACACGGGAAAACTGTTCAACAAGGAACCGTTCAACAGTTACTGATGACATTTTTTCTACAGTTCTGAAAACAAAATAGGAACTGTGTCGCATTAAAGGTAGTTTAAATGCATTATAATTATTTAAATGTCTGAATACATTTTCTTTTGCATTGTTTTGATAGAGAATGTGTTGTTCTTCCAATGCAGTCTAATGCAGTCATTGAATAGTTAACAGTCCCACTGATTCTTTCTTTCTCTGTCTCTCCTTCACGCAATGGCACAAACACGCCCACACCCATTCACACACTGGTCAAGTGTTGAAAATGGAAGAGGATCTACTCACACACTTGCAACCCTTCCTCTCGAGGTGTAGAGTGCTGAGTCACACCCTTTATTACTGGTTGAAATCGTCTTGCTGAATGTCTCACAGAACAGTACGGTGGAAGCTTTCCTTTTCTTTGGTGAATCACATAAAATGGTGCCAGTGGAATTTTAAATAAAGCCAGGTTTTGGATATCCTACAACTGATTAAAAGACATGATGGTTATATGGCTTCTTAGCATATACAAAAGAAGACAGAATGCACATTATCAACGTTAAAAAGCTAATGTTGGGGGGGGTGGGGGGGGATCAATATAGTGGTTGGACTGGTATTAAATTGTTGGCAGTTGTGGGAAAAAAAATAAATTGCTCAGAAATACATTGCTGCAGCTAATTCCCTAGAAGCCCCTCTGTGTTGTGTTGAGATGAAACTGGATTGAGAGAAAAATAGGGATGGAAGAAAAAAAGAAATTAGTAATGTAATCCACAACAGGATCAAAAGAGTGCGATTGGATTATATTTTGTTGCATCACAGCAACTGAAAGATGTTTTAGATCAAAGGCAGAGATTTTCAGAGGGGAGAATGTGGAGATGCATTATTGAAGATGGCGAACAAAGTGTGTGTGTGTGTGTGGGGGGGGGGGGGGGGGGGGGGGGGAGTAGTATTTGATGTCATAACTTGGGAAATGTAGCCTCTCCCATTCAGCAGATGTGTGTAACCCAACCTGGGCCTCTCATTGTGTCTTTATTTGTTTGATTTCAAGGCAGGGACATTACAATAAAGCCAATCTGGAAATGGGATCGGGCTGTGACTGATGGTAATTACTTGCTGTCTACACCATTAAGAATTTAATGTAATTTCAGATAGACTTTCCTGGAGGGAGAGAGAGAGAGAGAGAGAGAGAGAGAGAGAGAGAGAGAGAGAGAGAGAGAGAGAGAGAGAGAGAGAGAGAGAGAGAGGCTGCAGGGAGACTGGTTGAGTCTGTAGGCTATTTGTATCAGTACGGCAAAAAAAAGACATATTTGGAAGCCAGTTTGAGTCACCAAGACATTTGTGCAGCCCTCTATGTATCATATCATATCTTAACACCCCCACTTCCTGACAATTATGTTGTTCTAATAACCTGCATATTGTAAGAAGCACAGAACACTAACTGTTGGAGTCAGAAAGAGTTCAAGAACCTGATTTAAGACAAGTCACCGCTCCACCGTCCATTCTGCCCTGGTCTGAAGAGGCCGGACTGACTGTCAGCAGGATTACTGCAACAGGAGGTGATCAGTCATGTAGAAAAGCTGTGGAGTGTCTCGGTCTGGGTGACCCCCTTATCCAGCTGTTGTTATCTATATGTGAAACCTAGAGCAGGATCCCTATAACAAGAGAGATATCTAGATGACGCCCTGGAAGGTTAAAAACAATTACCGTTGGGTTAAAGATGATTTGGAGGATCATGGTGGATAGAGGAACGTATGGAGCAAATTGCTATTTGAAACTGAACAGTATAGGATCTTGACTTACTGACTGCAGAAGAAATTGCTCACACGAGCGGCAGATTTGTATTTCAGCAGTCAGTCAAATCTGTATTTTACAGCTTATACAGCAAGCATGCACCACTCATGCAGTGTGTGGATATAGTTGAACTAACACATATAACAAGGTGTGTTCATTTTCATGCCAAGTGTGAAAAACTTCGGACCTGATTGAAATATCACAACTAAGATGGTCAACATAACGCAACCAACATGACCTTCAGTTTTTGTGTCCCAGAGTTGTTGTTGAAAAAGAAGTGTCAAAAAGAAGTTACTTATTATTGTAAACTTACTTATCTTAGGCCCAACTACCATGATGTTTTACCTAAACCTGAAGTGGCTTTGTTTGAATTTGCAACGTTAACCAGGTGTTTACTGCGACTGTACTGGTGTGTTACAGTTTGCCAGGCTTGGCTACCCATTGCGTTAGAAACCAAAATGTGCCAAATTGGTATGAGCACGTGATGTGTTGTGTTTATTTCTTCTGTCAGAGCATTTGATTTATTAGTTGTTGTCAGAATGCGAAGAGAATTCCAAAAAACAAAAAGACAAAAAAAAAAATGTTCTTGAAGAATATTACTCGTCCTAGCTTTAATGCATAGTTAATGAAAAAATATGTGCACCCTGCGCAGAAAAAAAATGTGATGTCATCATCAAAACTGTACATTCATTAACCAGGGACTTTCTTTGTTATTGCAAACAGAAGCGTACTCTGTCATCATAACAGCTGTGTTTAAGACATAATAGGCCTAAAGGGCTTGTGTGACTGTTGTGTGTTTCCTTTCTCAACATGCTGGGGGAAAATGATTAATTCAAAGAGTCGGAACGGGTGAAAGAGAAAGGTGATACAGTGAAATTAAACCTCCATTGTTATTACTGCAATTAATCATATGCTGTAATTGTTTGCTCAGTGTTAAAAACAAATGTAAAATTGTGCAGAAACCTTCTTACACTCTGTTTCACTTGGCTGCAAACAGCCATTGCCCGGACGGCTGACTTATTTATTATAGGCATATATGAAATGCACCACCGATGTGTGTTTTCAGTAACGATAAATACCATGCTAAAGTTGCAGCATTTTAACCTGTTCCCACAAAAGAAAAAAAGAATACTGAATACATAGTTAGTGCAATATTTCTGGATACTGCACGATGAAGGCATAGGAAGAATATCCACAAATATGCCTCGACCTTGGGATACAATTTGATCCAAAAAGATCATCTGTATTGATGAATTAAGCTGCTACATGAGCGCAATTCACCTTCGCTTTTTTTGTTTCTGTCAGGGACACCTCAACTTCTTGATAAAAGATGAAATTATTAACGCACACTTCAACTAAAGGTATCTTCTTTGACACAACTTCTGTTCACAGCCCTTGTTAGTAAAGGCATCCCTCTTATTCGCTCTCTCGCACACACAAACATCTCTCTCTGCATTATTTTTGATGCCTAGAAAGACATTACTGTGTGCATATATATATATATATATATATATATATATATATATATATATATATATATATATATATATATATATATATATATATATATATGTATGTATGATTATGATCTTTCAGCCTATTTGTGTAATGGACAGTTCAGCCAGAGGTGATTACTGGGAATTACACTAATGTGCTCTCTCTGCTCGCATGGCGTGCTTCTGTCCTGTAACAAAGATTATCACTTGAGAAGCTGTATGTGTAAATAAGATGCCAACACTGGTTTGTTTGCATTTTTTCCAGTTTTGTAAGAGTCATACCTGAACAGGTTTTAAATGACACATAATACAATTGAGTTCCTCACTTGGGAGTGTGCGTGGTTAACAGGAATACTAAAGCCTTTCTGTCTACACAGCTTTTATAGCAAACAAACAGGCATAGGGCAAAGGAACATCATGTTTGTAAAGCAGGAGGAACCATTGGTTCATCTGTGTTTCATCTTGACCACTTTTCACAATTTCATGGGTGATGTTTCTCAAACGTTGTGTTTGTACTGTGAGCACAGTGAGGGCCAACACCACTCAAGAAAGGTGAGAGATGTAGCTTGGACTAAATTGATTTGATCCTCAAATGGTCCAGACAGAAGCAGCTGTAGCGACAAGTCAGCGCAGTGTTCTTCTAAGTGTGACTCTGGGCGTTACCTCACCAGCTCTGACCTATGCAGGTGATGACAGCAACAACACATGCTGGCAGGCTTTTGATCTTTAAATGTTTCGTCTCGCTCTGAGGTACAATGCAGTAGTTCATTTTGTACTCTGAATTTAATCTTGTCTGAAGAGGATGCGATCTAAACTTGACTCAATTTGACTAATGAAATACTTAATAATTCATATTCTACTGAAAGAGGTTCTCATTGTTGTTGGTTTTTTTTCATGTGATGTCACACAATCTGTATCGCTTAGACCATATACTGCACTGCACATTTGAGGTACACCCGCATGCATAATTGTAGAATAAATAAATAAAACTTAAACAGCACCAGAAGATGTGTAAAATATATTTAGCTGTTATCCAGTGTTTGGCTGTGCATCAAAAAGAATAGATTGTACTTTTAAACCTTACCAAATATTACAACAAGTTTGTATACATACACACACATTTGAAAATGTCTAGGTATATGTCAGTGATATCAATACAGAAGAAAATCCAGTTTTATTTATAAAAAATAAAGCATCTTTAATCGTTACTTTGATTTTCTTTCACAAACACTTAGCATGTTTTCACAGACACATTGAGAATTTCATGGTTGTATAAAGGAGGGTGATGTATGCAACTTGAAGCAGGTTTATGACAAAGAAGTTTCGACACGTATCAAATTATTCAGTGTGATGAAAATATGGGAGTCTTTGCTGTACTGAGATGGCATTTAAAGGTTTTACACGCATGACCAGTAACTACTGTGAGCCTTCACAGAAAGTAGGGCATGTTGTTACCAACCATGGCTCTCAGACAGCATGCAAAAAGAAAAATCCCAACTCAAGGTCCACTTTATAGCTTTTCCCAGGAGCTAACAGTACATCACTCATACATTATTGTATATCATGGAATCACTCCTTTACAAATAAGCTAAAGAAGGCAAGATGCAATTGAAAGCTGTGAAACCTGTAAGTGGGCATGGAGTATGGATTTTCTTTTTTGGTCAATCTGCTGTTTTCAAAAGCATTTGTGCATATTGACTAAACATTTCCTGTATACAACACAGCTATACTGTAGAGTTTGACGTATATTGACACATCGAGCTCTCCGAATATAACAGGATTACAATTCAATGGATAAAGTAATGCATTTTGATCTACCTTTTCTGTATCAATACATTTTGAAATGTACTTTATGAATATAGCTAAAATGTCATTTAACAAATTGAAAGATTTCGATGCCAACTCCCAACGTGTAATCACTTTTCCATGATATTTGTAATAGTGACTTGTGATGTAAAGAAATGCAGTTTTTCTAAAACAATTATGAAAAGGGAAACATTTGTTGTGCCTTGAACTGTCTTTTGTGCTTTTCATGCAATGCAAAGTTGTTTATAAAGTTGTAAAACATTTTGTACAATATTTACATAGGACCTTAGATTGAGTAATCTTCACTGAGTTGCTCTATCACTTTGTAATAAAGCTGTTTTAACTTAGAAGCCAATACAACTGTATTCCTTGCCTTGGTTTTCTTCATGTAAAATAGAGTGTGTTTCTAATGACAAAAGCTTGTGGCATATTAGTCAAATGACACTATATTGCAGTAATAACAATCATATGACAAAAGCGAAAAAAGAGCAACTTCATGTGAGAACTACACTTCTCACAGTGAGTTTTGTAAACATTCATGTAAACAGTGGTAGTTTAGGATGTGGACAACTAAATATCAGATGTTTGAGATCTGCCTGAGCTTTCTGTTCACAACCTGCATTGAGTCATTCTTCATTTTCAAAGGTATCTCAACCTCTGATCGTTTCTTTCGCTGCTTTTTAAATCTCCTACAGCATATGTAAGATGTCAGTGTGACAACCGAGAAGAACAGCCCCAGACATGTCGCTGAAAGAGCAATGAGGAGAGGCTGACAGGGGAACAACTCATACCTCTCAGGCCCCTCTGTCATCTGGCCTTTGTACCAGGGCCTCTCCTCTACCTCGATTTCAGCCTCTCTGGTCAGCAGGCTCTGGATGTAGCTCTCGTTGCTCACTGTTTCGTTGACAAAGAAGTTAACCATCACTGTTGAGTAAAGCGGCTCAGGCTGACCATGGTCACTGACCTTCACTAGAAGGCTGTAGAGGCCCCGGATGCTGAGCTCCCTCTTTAAAGTGATATTTCCTGTTTCTGGGTCAATGGCAAAAGAACCTGACTCGCCACCTTTCCTCTTAACAATACTGTAGGCGATCACAGCATTCATGCCTGTATCCTTATCCACAGCGTAGACCTCTGTTATTGATGTTCCTGGTAGCGTATTGGGTAGGACCAGCATGTAAGACTGATTGGACTGGGGGAAGAGGACAATGGGCGGGTTGTCATTTACATCCAACAACAGCACGGTCACCATAGTTACACAGGAATGCGTAGGCTCCCCACCATCGACGGCCTCAATCCACAGCTGGTATGTCCCTTGTTGCTCACGGTCAAGTGATGTCTTGGCCCTCAGTGCGCCTCGGCCTGTGTCTATCATGAAGATGTCGCTGCCGTTGAGGATGGAAAGGGCCACCCAACCATTTTCCCCAGCATCGGCATCTGTCACAGAGAGGACCCCAATTTCCCCGTACCCCGGGAAGTTCTCTGGCACAAAGAACGTGAAGTCCTTATTGATGAAGCGTGGACTGTTGTCATTGCGGTCTTGCACGCTCACCACCACAGTTGCAATCGACTCCCTCCTGGGTGTCCCCTGGTCCACCGCTCTCACTATGAAGCGGTACGTCTCTTTCTCCTCGCGGTCCAGCGATGTGGTTACAGTCAGGACACCTGTCACACGATCTATGACAAAGATCACTGGGGCGTCACCGCCAAGGAGGTAGATGACTTCCCCTCTGCTTTCGCTGTCCTGGTCTGTGGCTTGGAGCTGGGTCAGAAAGGTGTTTGGTGGATTGTTCTCCTCCACAGATATTTCCACCCAAGACTGCTGAAACACTGGTGCGTTATCATTCTCATCCAATACCTGCACTTTGAGGAAGGTCTTGATGACAAGCTCCCGAGAATTCTTGGCAACAACAATTAGCTCGTACTCCCGTTTCTTCTCATAGTCCAAGGGCTCTGTAGTCTCTAGCAGGTATTCGTTCTTTAAAAGCTGATAGGGGACGAGCCTGAAGGGACCAGACCCTTCCAAATGACAATCCACCCTTTGCTTCATATCAATGTTTTTGACAGTAAAAAAAGCAATTGGAGAAAACTCTGGTTCAGACTCCTTTATGGTCAGCACCCCATCCTTTTCTGGTGCAATATAACGGGGTATGACAGCAGGGGGTCCTGTAACAACTTTGATTATATGAACAGAAACAGTAGCTACTGCAGGGATACAACCAGCTCCATTGGCCAGAATGGTGAGTTTGTAAAACGTGGCTGTGCCAGTGTCTATTTTTCCTGCTAGCTTGATCACCCCTGCGATTCTGTCCAAATGGAACAAGCTCCTGGTGTCCCTTGGCACACGTTCACTGTAAGCATAGCTGATCTGAGCATTAGCACCAAGGTCAGGGTCAAAAGCATTCAGACGTGCCAAATGAGCCCCTTTGGTGGCATTCCCATGCAGAGTGACATTAATTTGCGACTCTGCGAATTGGGGGCAGTTATCGTTCACATCTGTGATGACAATTTTCAAGGTAGCCGCTCCAAGCAGAGGAGGGGTCCCTCCGTCCTCTGCAATGATATCCGTAATGTATTCAGCCTGGTTCTCTCTGTCCAAAGCCTCCATCACAATGAGGAAGGGTGTCCGCTCACCTCCCTCGTTTTCCTCAACATCCAGTGTGAACATGCCAAAGTCATTGACAAGCCAGTAGGTCTGCACTCCGTGAACACCGAGGTCTGGGTCCACTGCTGACTGCTCCACTGCAAAACGAGCATTGACTGGTGTGTTTTCTGGGACAGATATACAGATCTCATCCACAGGGAACTTTGGCCTGTTGTCATTCACATCCTCAATAAAGATCTTAACTTTGACCAGCTGAAAGTACTGCTGGGGCAACACAAACACATCCAGTGAGAGGACACATCCCTGTCCCTCTGAGTTATGGGGGCAGAAGTTCTCCCTGTCAATCTCTGTAGCAGATGTGTAAAGCTCCCCGGTGGTATTATTTAGGTTCACATACTGTCCACTGACCTTCTTTTTTGGGAGACTGAATAAAAAGGGGGGCTCCACAGTGAAATCCAAATTTAAGTCTACTCCAATGGCCCCTATGAAGGTCCCCCTGGGTAATCCCTCCTTTATCTTATAGATCAGCTCTTTTGCTTGGCTGAAATTCGCGAAACAGGAAAGAGGGCTGGTGTAAAGCAAGAGGATGCACAATCCCTGTAAGACAAGATAATTAAAGACAGTTTAATAAAAGAGAAGAGAATGATATTTGCAAAATGAGGTATTCCTGATGGATTATTCAGTGTGAACATTAGTATTTAGTTATATTAACAGCTGCAGAGCTTTGTGAACACCTGCAACAATGATTTAAACAGTAATCATTACACTTTATCTTGCATTATAACTATCATTTAAGCCAATCAATCTATGAAATTAGATTTGTATATATTAGTATAGTGCAGAGGAAGAGGGACTTGTCATGGTCTGTCTTATTAATATAAAACAGTAGTCACAGTATCGTAAACAGTACTGGTAGTTGTGTTAGTGAATTCTGTCTGTAAAGTAATCATTATAAAACTTACCCATATCCTTCCTCTTTTGCTAAGGCTGGGGTGTCTGCTGTTGAACATGTTTATGTCCTAGTCCAGCACTTTATGGCAGGAAGAGTAACAGCTTAAGTAACCTCGGCATTTTGAGCGCTGAGCAACGCAGACCTCTGCTGAGTGCTATGCCTTATTGCTATCTGCCTTGAACAAGTCATTCATCCCAGTGCTGGCTCAGGACACTCCCACCGCATGCAAATCAGTCCCCCACGCTAACCAATGAGAGCCGATGGCCACTATGGAATCTACTTGAGCTCATGGATTCCTTTTTCGTGCATGCTATCAAAGCACATCGACACGCACCTGCACTTTCTCTACACACCCATGTTGTCACAAGCAGCTGCATACCTTGCATTCCTGTGAGAGAGTGAAAGCACCAACTGAGCTTATAATGACACGGGAGATTGAGCAAGATGTGAAATACCCACAGCCTGGAGATTACTCTAATCCAGCATTAGTTAAAATTCACCACAGATGAAAAAAAAAACCTGTATGAATTAAAGCAAGTGTGTAATGATGATGCATAATCTTTTTACAACCCCTGGTGTTTGACTTTTCATTTAGATAGATGGATGGATAGATAGATAGATAGGAAAGTATTTTCCATTTGCCTTCAAAAAGGTGTCATTTTCTTAGATTGTGATAATCATAAACAAACTGTGAAATGTATTTCACGTTTAACGCCTGTATACATGCTGTGTATATCCATGAAATCAATGCAAAAAGCATGGAAATATCATAAACAAAGCGAGCAGAGAGGTGATCTTGGCATCATAAGTGGTGCTATGGTCTGATTCTGGATTGAGCCTTTAACTAAATCAACCCCCTAATCCTCATGTGTTCTAAATGCCGGGCCAGCTGTTTGCTGGGATTGGAAGCATACTGCTCAGAGAAATTGAGTGATTGAAGTTCTCTGGAAAAGGGCGGATTGAGACGGTCACACACGATCATTTACTACGTTAGGTCTTTGCTTTCATTCCTCACCGTAAGGGTCAGTTGGATGGAAAATGCTGGGGCCTTAGCTTAATGTATTTCGTTATTTAGTGACATTGCAGAAATATACTATATGCATACTACTGTATGAGACAGTTTGTATAATATACGGTACAGTAAATTAATATGGATCATCTACAAATCCATCTTGCATCCAGTATCCAGAGTTGTTTTTTTTTTGCGCTGAGCTCAGAAACATTTCTGTAAACACAGACTGTGGCACGGTGGGTCGGGAGGCTTTAGAGCGTGGCAGAACAACAGATCAGGGAAATGAGAGTCATTTGAGAGCTGCATTGAGGTGGAGAGGGTCTGAGGTGTTCAGCTGTTTGTCATCAGTGAGCAGTCAGTCCAGAGCAGTTATCTTATAGATGACACAACAGAAATATTATGAGAAGCATTTTGCTTCGTAAGATCAGTTCATTTGTTGATTGTACTCACGTTTTGTTCACATACAACATATTGAAATACAGCATTAAGAATGCATATTTTGAGATGGTGTCTGACAGCAATGCATCCCACACCATTTTATTTATTTTTTTTTTAGTTTTTTACAGACTAAATCTATTATCTCCTTGATGAAAATTCTGCTTGTCGTAATTTATCTTGGACCATGATAATAAAATGTGTTACAACGTTTGATCATCATGAATTGTGATTGTGTAATCAAAAGTGAAACTGTTCCTTTGCATTCAACTCAGGTGGAAACCTCGTGGTCTGAAAAGTAAAGCCAATGCGGAAGTGCCTAAATCTTGCATTTTGTCAAATGGCCAGCAGGAGACGAGTCTTCTGGTTGCAAAGAGAAGTCAGATTGTATAGAAGTCCATGAGAAAATGGCACTACTTCTTACTTTATTACCTCAGTAAACATTGTGAACATTAGTTTAAGGTAGCTATCAGTAGCTACAAGTCTTCTTCAATACAGCACGGTGTTCATTTAGTAAATTATGATTTCATTTAGAGTAAAATAGACCATAAAGCAGGGTATGCTTAAGGGTATGGCTACCTTGTGATTGACAGGTCACTACCACGGCGTCGTCCGGTCTGGGAGTTGTCCTTGTAGTGCTCGGTTTTACTTAGCTCCACCCTCTTGTGTCACTTCTGGTTGCAAAAAAAAAAAACAAGAGGTCAAAAGCCAAAGACCAGGAGGCGACTTCAAAACAGCAGTCCACAAACCAATGGGTGACATCACGGTGACTACATCGACTTCTTGTATACAGTCTATGATTCAACTCAATTATCCAATATTAACACTGCTTACATCACTAAGGAGGGCAGCGTCACATTTCACAAATGACTGTGGCTCACAAATTGCAGAAAATGTGTGAGTCCTTCGGGGCCTTCAAGTCTTCACGCATCAGTCGCAAGTGTTGGTGTTTATTTTGATTCATTAAATGTGTCAAAATGAACAGAGGAGGAAATTATCTCATGTTGCGAATCCCACCTTTTATGTTTGTGAAATGGGCCTCTGGATCACAAAACAGCAGGTCTGAGTCTACATACCATTTCAAAGATGTCCTATCTTACACACAAGCTTTACATTTATTACAATGACATCACACAATGTCATTCTTCTTGGTGGGACAGCAAATAGGTTCATACAATACTCTCAATTTATCGAAGAGAGTCTTAAAATAGTCAGAAAAATGTATGTTTTTTTTATTTGCACTAACTCTTTCGTAATGAACAGCTCCGCAGCTTGTGAAGTGTGCTATATCAATTAAACTTTGTACATTTTCCTTTTAATTAAGTGAATTCTAAAACAGTAGTAGTAGTAGCAAGTACTACAAAGGTTGAGTAAGGCCAAGAGGCAGTATTACTTACATCATTTGCTGCTCTGAGTCTGTGTGGGATGATGGTGGGTAATCTCTGCCCAGCTTTCCAAACAGATGTCCTGGTAACCTTGGTCTTCTCTTTTAATCAAAGTGCTGCAAAGCTATCTCGATAGCTGCGAGACAGCTCCATGGCTGTTAAGTAAGATGGATACGACCGCAAAAGTATTGTGTCAGGAGACACAGTAGCTTGAAAACTCTCATCACAAACAATCTACAGTCTAACCACAACGTCTTCCACTGGGATGATTTGTAGTTTTTCCATTTTATTTATTTAATTCAAAATGCCGTTTTTAAAATTGAGCAATATACGTTTTACATTTCCGATCTGTGCCAGGAGTAGCTTCCCAGAAATAACACCATGCGTGGATCTGATTATTAACAACAACAAAACAAATACCGTACGTAATACAAATGCTCTAATTCATGTTTCCTATAACATGACAGACCGCATGACAGATCCAGTCCTGGTGCGTCTCCGATCTGGCTGATAACTGTGTAAATGAAGAACACTGGGGAGCTGCTGCACTATTCCCATCTAAAAAGTCTGATATGTGATATATTGTAAGTGACATTCACACGGTGCAAATGAACCAAATGGTCACTGTAATTCAAAAGTCAACTGTAATTTTGAAAATGCCAAAAAAACAAAAACAGAAGCCAGTATATTCAGTTAGTTATTGAGCCAGCTGGAATCGCTGCTTGTACAGCATTGTACAGTTCCAGAAATTTGCATCACAGCTGTGTTGTTAGTGATAATGAAAAGTCTCTTGAGTTTCCTCTTGGCGAATCAATAAACAGCAGTCAGAAATACTTCTTTTATAACATCTAATTAATCAAACCTCCATTTTCTGTGTTTATCACAAAACAATAATTGCTGCAATTTAAACACAGATGTCAGTTTAATGGAGTACCACACGCACACACACAGTTCAGTGAGTCTATTCAACAGGGCAGGAATCTCATTCGGTGACCATATATTATGTCAGTCGGAGCTGAGAGTGAGCCGGGGAAGATAGTCCTACTTTGCAATATCTGGTTGCATAATGGGCGCTATTAGCATAAAGATATCCTCTCATGACAAAGTTATAGCAATGACTTTTAGCACCATGATAGTCCTACTTACGAGAGGATATGAGACAATAAATAACCTATCCTCTTTCTTTATTTCTGTCTTGGAACAACATTTTCCAGCCCGGTGCACTCCAGTGTGCATCAGCCACAGTGCAGCTGCATCCCCAAGTCTCAAGGGGACAGATTTCAGCATTCACCAAGAAGGGGCAGAGAGGAGTAGATTTTTGATTAGTTCTGTCTTTTTTACAACTGTAAGTAACCAGGACAATCATTTTCTACATCTCCAGAGAGATAAATCAAACTTTTCTTTGTGAAAAGCCTGTTGGCTACTGGTGTACTTTAATCAGTAAAGTCAGTCATGGGTGTTCTTGCTCTGTCACTGCCATCTACTGGTTAAAACAAATGAAGAAGTAATGTTTCATTCTTCACATACGAGTGTCATTGTGTCACATTGTGATCCAGACCCACTCAGCTTTTCTATCCCGCTGCTAGTAGTGTTTTCATGGGCCTTTTGTTTTACAGCAGGATTAGATTACGTGAGAGTTGAGTCCAGGGCTGAAAACTTGTACTTATTAAGGAGAGGATTTGTCATTTTTCCCGCGGAGACCCAATTTTCTCAAAGGTACAAAGAAAAATGGTTAAAAACGTCTCTGTGGTTCGCCATCCTGGAAGCAATTTTGGTGTAAATGGAGCTGTCCTAATGTAATATTATACTACACAATTTCTGAACCCCAAAGGTCTATTTCTGTTAACTGAAAAAATACTTAACTGCTCTCCCCTTTTTTCCCTCCTCCTAACACTGCTGCTCCACTCCTCCACTGTTTTCTCCCATCACTTTTTCTGCTCTTGTCAGCTGCTAAAGATGCATCCTGGCACAAATGTGAGAAATCTCATCTGTAAGGGGCGAGAAAGAGACAGGGAGAAAGTACAAAATAACATGGAGACCGTGAGAAGAAGAGAGAATGTATAGCAGGAGAGTGTTAAACCTCGTTGTGGTGCGAGTGTGCCTTTGTGCCTCTGCAGGTGCAGGCTTGATATATCATTGCGAACAGGTGCTGTGGTAGAATGTATAGCCCTCACAGCTGCAGCCAAAGAGATTACTAGCCAGGCTTCCCAGTAATGAAGTTTCTATCGATTGGCCCACCACAGGTTCTTGTTTCTGCCCGCTAACAGTGTGACTATTTCTGAGCCTCAATTTGAGGTTTTTGAGTACATCAATTAAGGTATAAAATGGAGTTTCCAGGAGGGTACGATTTGCTGATTGAAAATAATGGCTTAGCAACTTCTTATACATCCATATCTCAAAACTGAGTCAATTGTTTCTTCATCAATGCTGGAAAAAAAAAAAAAAAAAAAATCCATTTATTTTGTATTGCGAATAAACACTTCACATTTACTGTTGTTGTTTCCTTCCTGTGGGGAGATGTGAGAACACCTTGTGAACACCTAGTTCGAGAGGCCAAATGACGAACGGACACAATCGTTTAAATTACTGGTTTCAGCCATAGAAGCATTGCAAAAATGTAAACACAACTTGAAAATCGCAATATTCATGTACATTTTCATAAAACCCCTGGGTAGGAAAAAAATGGCCTCACAATGGCCACCTGGTTAAAAAAACTAAACAAAAACAGGTGCATAATACTGACAATATTACGCACACACACACACACACACACACACACTAAAGATTTGAGTGAATAGGCCTCAGTGAGTATTTTCATATTGAATATCAATTTGCAAGGCAATAATTATATTAATTTCCCCTATGATTATGCAGCAGGATTACTGAGGAAGTCTACAGAAAATAAGAGGGGAAGGGGGAACAGCAAGAGGAAATAGGAAGAAGGCTCAAGTCTGTTGTGTTAAAAGGATAATTTAAATTGAATGCATTCTGCTCCAGTGGCTGAAGTCTCGATGTGTGATGATTTGTACAGGAGGAAAGAGAGGATGGTACGGACAAAAAGACACCGTATGGATAGATTTGCATGTTACCTATCTGTCGTAAATTTACGATGTATCTAAGCAGTAGCTTCAGGTAAGGGAGAAGCAGGCAAATCCCATAATGCTCTGAATATTTGGATGGCCTGCCAATCAAAAGAAGCACAAGAATGTGTGAGGTCACAGTTGGCCGTATACAGTATGTCAGGTGAACTATTTTAGGTGTGAAATTTACACTTCAACCTAACAGGAGACATCTACTGGGAACTGAACTAATCAAACACACTATATGTAACGTGTGGCCCTGAACTTAACACGTGTATTGAGAAAGGGGCATAGCAGTAATTCTCACATGCACAGCAACGGTGTAAAGAAAGCACATTTTGTCATTGATGATTAATTAACTGTATAAATTGAATTCAAATTCACACAGGTCATGAAACATTCACGCTCTTTGGTGCACTTCAATGCAAAACATGCACTCAGTGGCCACTTTATTGGGCACACGTGTACATCTACGTTGTTAATGCAAACGGCAACGTGTAATAATTTGGCAGCCCCTCAATGATGCAGACATGGTCAAGAGGTTCAGTTGTTGTTCAGAGCAAACCTCTGAATGGGGAAGAAGTGTGCCTGTGGCTGTGGAGTGATTGTTGGGGCCAGATGGGATGGTTTGAGTGTCTTAGAAACCGCTGAGCTCCTGGGATTTTCATGGACAGCACATTCTAGAGTTTACAGAGAATTCTGTGGAAAAAAACCCACACATCCTGTGAGTGGCGGTGGTGTGGGCAGAAACACCTCGTTAATAAGAGAGGTCAAAGGAGAATGGCCCGAGTGCTTCAAGCTGCAACAATAACTGAAATAGCCATGCTTTACAACGGTGCCATGCAGAGGAGCATCTCTGAACGCACGACGCGTTGAATGTTGATTTTGATAGTGTTGATAGTGCACACCTGTTTGTAATCATCAATATTTCACATTCTTCTGCTTGTGTTCAAATACGATCATTTATGGCACGCAACCCCTTAATCAATATCTATGATGCTTTCAGAAAAATGTATTATTTCACTCAATCAGGCCAAAGTTGTGCTATAAGACGCTCACAGGTTGTTAAAGGTGCTAAATATGACATTCAGAGCATATGAGCCTCCACACCACGGTGACCAGACGTCCCAGTTTGTCCAGCACTGTCCTGACAGATATCTGCAAAACTCTAAAATGTCTTGGTTTTGAACGGTCACTACCAAATTGTTGCAGTTTCACCACTATTAACATAATATTAACGTTATTTTTTTCACCGTTGACTTTTGTCATGTTCTGTTCCACTCATTATCACCGAACTCGATACAGAAACATAAACAACGCACTGATTTGTCTGTGTGTCAATCAATCAATGTGTCGTTGTCAAGGCTGTTGCTACGACGCTTGAGGCTCTTTTTGACTGAAGCCGTCAGTGAAGTAACAGTTAGCTGTCACGCCACAGAAAGACTCGGTCTTTCTAAAAGCTCCAGGAGACTTCCTGCTCCCATCGGCACACACTCCGAGAAAACGATATAAAAAAAAAATCCCATCAAGACGGCCAAATAGCAACGTACAACAGCACAGCGTATGCATTAGGACATAGGAAAGTATGGTCACCCCCACTCCATGAGGGCTGAGCTGGCGGCTTGCAGCTAATGGTGCTAAAAGCGCTAACAGTGCAAATAGCCTGTTGGTCTGGAGAGCGGTATCAGCTGTTACTCCTGTTTAAGAGCAGTGCAGAGCAGTGACCATGACCTAGCAAAGAGTGACCTAACACGTGAGCGTGCCTCAAAGACAGCGTCAATAAAGCAAGGAGAAGCTTGTGTAACGACACACTTAGGGGTACGGCGACTTCATCGTGTGCTCAGGTAGACATTACTCCACTATGTCTGACATAGATAATAGTTGCTATATCTCTGAATGTTGTACAAAGCACCTTAATAAAGGACCAAAGCTTTAAAAGCACAAACTCTGATGGTGAGACTGAGAACACAGCTGTGTCAGCCACAACAGAGGCTTGGTATCAATTAGACAGTGAACAATGTGCTTTGTAAATAGTGCACTTCCTTCAACAGTTTCAGCATAACTGGAAATGTACCTGTTTTGGTTAATTTAGAGTTCATCATCAATGATTGCAGAAGGATTTGAATGTCATTAACAGATCCCCTGGGGTATGCAGTTCTAGAAAAAAAAAAAAGATGAAATAGAGGCGCTGCTGACGAAGGTTGGAGATCAGAGTAAATATAAAAGAGAATTATCCTAAAAGAATGTTTTTCTTGTTCTCAAAATAAACAGACATGCCTATGACCTTGTGAAAGAGTTTTGATTTGAAAGGAAAAACGTTACTCATCTAAAAGCACTGGATTATTCTGTTGTACGGCAGCGACCGTGCGTGCAGTACTTTCAGGTAGTATACGACAGTATTAAAGTTTCTTTGCATATAATTTGAAAAAGAATTCTATGATCACACTCGTCTACCACCTAGTTAAGGGTTTATTCCTTTGCATGGTCAGAAGTGGATTCAAAATCTGCACACATTCACAGACCAAGAAAGAATCAGACTCTCCGTATGTGAACACTAATGAATGCACGGTTCACACACAAAACTTTATAAAATCATTTTTGCCAGTGTGAAATGTGTCTGGCTGGAAATCGTTAGAGTTTTGTCTCTACAGATCAATTAAAGTGAACTTTCTGCAGCTTCCTCCGTCAGTCTGATGTTATTTCAGCTCCGGTCTTTTGAGTTCATCAGTGCTGAACATGGTCTCATAAGAACACTGAGCAGGAACATTTCAATGATGGATCCTGTCCGAGCACAAAAAAAAAGGGAGACTGCCGCACACACACACACACACACACACACACACATACACACACACACACACACACACACACACACACACACACACACACACACACACACACACACACACACACACACACACAAGGTGAATGAATTCACTCAGGAGTGACTAATAAAAGCAATTCAAATGTAAAACTGTAGCTCTAAAATACCATGTGGCTCAATGCAGGCGACAACTGAAAAGGGGTCTGGTCAAAACGGACAAATACAAAATTGATCAAAACTAAAACAAAACATTTAAAATATTCACATTAACAAAAATGTCCCCCTTTCTGTAAATTTGCAGTAAAGAGCATGCAGATTAATTTACCTTTTAATGATACGGTAAATGAATGAATAAGAGCTTACTGTAAGTGCTCTTTCATTCTGATTGCTTTGCATCCCTGTAGTGTGCAGATGCTTGTGTAAAGGTCGTTTTTTGTATAGATATAAAAAAAAAGCTTATGTTTAAATTAAGATATTATATATCCAACCTATCTGACAAAATGTGTCTCGTCTGCCACACCTATCCTGCACCAGTGTGCTTAAGCCGGCTTCAGTGCAAGAATGTTTATGGCTTTTGATCTCCTTGCGTGAGAGGACCGTGGGTTAATGGCTGCTCTGTGCTCATGTGAAAATATCCAAGGGAGGATAAAACGTGAGATCCAGAGAGATAGAGTGTGAAAGAGTGCACTAACCCATGTAAACTATATGAATAAACGCCCTGGGGGATCTGCATAAACGCAATTTCAGATTTTCAAAGGTGGGTAAACAGCGTTTATGTGCATTTACCCTCCACCTCACCCATGCATGGATTTCTGAACCAGCGTTTTTAAAGCTTGGATCTGAGGTCACTGTTTGCCACCGCCACTTGGTCACTGGAACCATCTAATTAAAGGTTGACATAAATTACTGTCGGAAAAATTGGTGCCCAGGCATTTCTCAAACACATCGGTCAGTCTCCCGTGTGGGCGCATCTGTTTAATGTAACAACTCATGCATGAGTTCCACGTGACCTCGTGGTCTCTTCTTGCGGCTATAACAGAACAAGCCAGGGATCCAGAACACGATCTCAAAACGGTGCTGTGCTGTACGATGATTTGGAGGCCAAAGTGGGAGCTCGTGTGACGCCTATATGATGAAAAAGAACATTCTGCCACAACCATTCATTACGCTGCAAACAGCTGCGCCACTACGAATAACTTTTCCTGAGCGCTGCACACATTCAAAAACGACTGGATTTATCACAATTTGAACAGTTTCACACCCCGATTGAGCATCTCCTCACACAAAGGTGCAGTCAAGTGACTCAGCACGAGTGAGTCACCAAAATACCAAAAGGGCAAAGAGGAGAACTAACTGCGTGTCACTTAGCTGGAGCACAGTCACGCCTAACTATGTGCTGTGGACAGAAACGCACTCGTGGAGGTGAAGTAATTCCTAAAGGCCCAGCACTACATTTGACGGTTAAAAGCAACATACTGAACCCAACACATCCATCACTTCAATTCCTCACATATTTCGGATGTGCAAAATACTAGATGTGCACCTGCTGAATACATCAGGAATACAGGCAAGTGCTGCATTTTGTTAAATATCTACTACTATTTTATCCTTATCCTTTCCAGTCTATCTTAAATTAAATGGATACAAAAAGCCTGTAAGCCAGCATTCAATAATAAACATGTATGCATTGTTTTCTGCCTAGCTTAGGATTGTCTAAGGGTTGGTTAAATGTATTAGTTGTCGTATAAGCCCAAGTAAAACCACACACAAGAACAACACAGGCTGAATCATAAAGATTTCACTGGGAAGACATTCGGAGCCACACTACTGTACCGCTCCAATAATTGGAAATGACAAACCTGGCCCAGATGTTTGCTAATGCAGCTGATGTGCAGTGATATATCATCGGGATGCTGTTGTTGCGTTGTTTTTTTTTTTTTTATTGAGAACGCTGAAGTGGTCTGATGTGACAGTGTGAGTGAAGATCCTGGGAGACAATGGACTCGCTCAAGGTCATGCCTGACGAGGACATTATGTGCAGAGCCTATCTGACTGTCTCAGAAGGGGTGGGAGGAGGCACAGAGGGGAATAAATACAGTATGTGCTTCCTGTACTCTCCTCCTGCATCTTTTCATTCCTCTCCTCTGTCTTAAGCATGCTGAGTGGGGCCTTCTCAGAGGCATTTTGCTATATATTTCAGATTACTTAATGGTCTGCACTTACTGGCAATGTACAGTATAAGCGGGCTACTGCATTTGCACAGTATGCTTCCCGCTCTTTCTCTGTGCACATGGGTTTTAGGCATTTGGATCAGCATGGGAACAGCCTGCACTAAACAACATAATTCTATGCCAGCAGGCTCTGCAGGTGATGTATGTCCTTCTGCCCTCTGGAGAGTTACGAGCGGGGATGGAACGGAGGCAGAATGCGGATCCTCTGGTGTCCTTTTGATGGCATCTTTATTACCTATTTGTGGCTTTGGATCGAGAGCTCAAGGAAACTGGCAGGGAAGAGTAGGGTGTGTGTCTGCTTTTGTATCTTTATGTGCGTGTGTGTGTATGTGTGTGCAGGGTGGAAAAGGGGGCGAGAGAACAAAGGGGGCAAAACAGTTGGTGGCACCGGAGACGGTATAGAGAAAAGCAAAGGTTAAGTAAAGACGAATTGGTCATGACGAGTAGAAAGCAGCTAGAAAGAAAGTGGAAGAGAGTTTGAGAAGGAATGGGGCACTTGGGAGGAGGGGCATCTGATTAAAAGGGTATCTTCTCTCCCAGGGGTCAGGCTGTCAGAGCGACTCTGTGACATTTGTTGTGCCACCTTTCCACTGTGACCTTACATTAAGCCAAGGGGAAACAAGAGACAAGCACACTGGCTTGTCATCAATATCACATCTGACACCATCTCGCTCTCTCCCTCTCAAGCAGACACATGCCAACCCATCAGTCCATGCTGTGCACTCGCAAAGCCAGAGTGTTGAGAGTCGCGTGGAGGCAGTAAGCTCTGAATTTCAAATTCTAGGGAAGAATTTGAAGGAAAAGCTAATGTGTCTAATTATGACCCAAATTTCATTGCATGTTTGTCTGAGGTTTGTGAAAAAGCGTTTTAGCACCAGTCCTCCTGCTTGTAAAGAACTACATTTTCAACCGTTTCTCACATTGGCATATTCTTTCTAGTGACCCCGTAGCCGGCCGACAGTTTGCCAACTCTCCCATATTCTCAACTGCACGATCGAGTCATTTGACTCGTATGATAGGCCCACTCATTTTTTTTAAGCTCTCTTTCCCCAAGAAATGTTCCTTGTTCGAATTGTGTGAATTGTAATGCCATGATCTAAGGAGACCATTATTTTACATCCCCATGCAGGAAAAAGAATCACATGTAGGACCACTTGCAGTCTACCTATGTGGGCAAGACAAAAAACGGAATTGAGGATTTCTGCGAATAAGTGTCGCACCAGAAATAGGAGAGGTCTGCTGTCCGGACACTTTAATTCTGCAGGCCTTGGAGTTTGTAGCCTACAGTTCATGGGTATTCAGGCTTTAAGGTCACTGCTGAGGGGGGGAGAAGACGCCTATTAGATATGCAACATACTTATCTGGTTGTTGCAAGAACAGAATATTATATATGTTTTATTATAACTTAATTGTTCCTGTTGCTATTTTTCTGACTAGTATTTATGAATAAAGATATGAAATGAACCATGAGTCACCAGCTGCATGGCTTATTTAACAAATTTACTCTGAACATGGACCTAAACCGGAAACTAATTTCATAAGCTCGTCTGTGACAAATTTGACATTTCAGAAATAGCTGCCATGTTATTACGAAAAAGAAAAAGAAAATCATCGGTGAGGGCCAGTGACAGCCCAGTGAATGATGCATTTATATTGTTGCCTGAGTGAAGGGAACTGATAATCATCTATTTTACAGCCTACTTGAAATAATGTCTGTCTCATGCAAATGCCCATGAGGAAATGCCGTCCCATGCCCGGGTTCGTAAAGATCAATCTGGCTGACCTAAACATTTCTCACCCCTGTTAAACACCTGTGGTCATCATAGACAGAATGGATAAATCAATGCGATTTCAATGCAGTATTCATATTTATGAAGAAAATCTTTTCTGCACTGCAATTTCATTTGGGAACATTTTTTGTTTTTTTTATAAATGTATTAGGTCAATGTAGGAAAATGTATCAATTCTTGCCAAAGAGTAATGAGATGGTTACCACCTCCTACGCTTTCAAACATCTCTTCCTCACACAGACAACTCCCACATTGTCCGTCCTTTATCACCCTTTTGTTCATGTGAAACAAAAAAAGAAAGGCCCTCCAAATGATGAATTCCCAAGTAACCGGCCTCAACTGTCCTCCCTCTGTGTGATTGTCACCATCGTTTACCCCTGCCATATTTTCTCACTTTGCTAATTTACCCGCAAGGTGAGAGGATGCTGGGAAGCTCCTATAGCCCCCTGGCTCCAGATGTCTGGACCAGATGTCCCATTATTTCTGCAGTCCTGTGATTTTAATTTTGTGTCTGTTTCCAGCTCTTTGCACCTTAACTAACCCCTGCTCTCTCTCTCTCACACACACACACACACACACACACACACACACACACACACACACACACACACACAGACACATGCATACGTATGCAAAACACCGACCAAAACATCCGGAGATTAGCCCCATACAACAATAAGTAATAAGAACTCTGTAAACGGTCTTGGCCAACTAAATTCCACAATATGCTCTTTTACAAACTCTAGGGTCAGTCTTAGAGAATGTAAATCAGTCTACCACTTATAGCCTGAACACCCTATTAGATTGATGACGACCTGACACAGTGTCCATGGCATGGCCAGCTTTTGTTGTTGCTATGCAGCACACAATAAATCAACCTGGTTGACCACAAAGGCTGGAGCAGAGAGTAAAACCTGCGGTCAAGGTTAATCAATAGTTACGATTACAATTTATATTCATGTGTATATATATATATATATATATATATATATATATATATATATGATTTGCCAGTGTATGGATGTCTTGTCTGATCTGTCAATATGCCAAAACAGTTTTTCGTTCATTGAATGCGAGCGCAATTTCAGGTCCATTCCCATGTTCCGCCTATGCTGTGTTTTATTTTGTAATATCATATGCAATCGGTTTTAACTGTGTCATAAAATATTGTCTTTTCGACAAACAGTCAAGTATGGGAAATATGTGGAAGTCTTCTGTTGCAGATGGTCAAAACCTTTTGGTCTTGTGGTGTCTTAAAAGGTTTTTGTTAGCGAAGTGGTGGACGTGAAGTTTGTTCCGGAAGAAATAATCACATACATTTACCTTTATGATAAGAAGTGCAACAATAGCTCTTTTAAAAAAGTGCATTGTAATTTCTTCACGGTACAAGCTTACTTCGTTGGCTGATTGACTGTTTGACCTTCTGCTTGGATGTAATTGTGTAATTGTCTTGTAGCTACCTTCAGCTGAGTTGTATTGAATTCAGAAGAGTAACTGAAATAGGAATGCATGTTGGGTGGGAGGATATTCATAATGTGAGCAATTCAATAAATCATTCTCCAGCCTTATGCTTTCATAAAATACTTTGAAGGACATGGGGGAAGCATCAAACAGATGACACAGAATAGAGGTCTATTTCAATCCTTTTAATTTTATTTATTTTAAAATAGTTTGAGGGACCTTCATTTGCATATTTTAGCCAACAGTTTGCCAGAACAGAGTGATTTTCACACACAAATGCACTACAGAAACACATCTCAACACCTTGAGTCTTTCATCACATATATCTGTGAAACACCTTCTTAGATGTGGTTTTTGATCACATTGGTGCAGCGCAACTGCCTGTAACTAATGATCAGCCTCCTCTGATGGATCTCCTGCCGAGCTACCCGCCACTAGATGGCAGTGAAGCACTGTGTCAGGCGTGTGCCTCGCCATTATGTGTTTGCTTTTTGTCACTGTTGGTTGGTCCTATCTTATCTGTTCTCAGATCCTTCTTTCCTATTGTAGCACGGGAAGATAAAACCTGCCAGTGCAGACCGGTATCGTTTAGGGATCTGTTGCTGCTGACAGCACGTGGATAGTTAGAGCAGAGATAGAGAAAGTGAGAGAGGGGAAGAGAGGAGGAAAGTGAGAGGTGAGGGCGACGAGAGAAGGAGAGCAGAGGAGAGGTAGAAGAGAGGGGGAGCAGCAGAGTAATTGGCCTGAGATGGGCAGCTAATGCAGCCTCATCTTCATTGTGTTCCTTCTCCAAGCACTACTTCTCCTCCCCCCTTCTTTCCTGTCTGTTAACCCCATACGCCTCGATTTCAGCCACACTCTCCTCTCTCCTCCCCCCTCACTCTCCCTCCTCCCTCCCCTTGACTCTCTCCTTTAACACACTCATTCAAAGCCCTTTCTGTCCTCTTTCACCTTCTCAAGTTCCTTGTCCCTTCCGTCCCACACTTTCCTTTCTGGCTTTTGCATATACAGCACCACTTGGTTTGTCTTCATCTGACACCTCTAGGGAATGAGCATCAGGGATGAGCACCTAAAGGTTGAAGGGCAAGAGAGCTCCCACAGGGACTTCTGTTCAGTTCTTGACCTCTCTGTGCTTTGTGGCTGTCTGGGGGCTGGAAGAGGGGGCTGTGAAAGGGCTCAACATGGCCACAGCAAACGCTCTTTATCATTTATTGAAGATGTCCCGTCACTTATGAGTTATTTTGTTGTTAAGTTAGTTAACAATCATCTTTGCATTCTAAAGCACAAAACTACACTGGCCTGATTCTGGGTCAAGCAGCCGTCCATGGAGCTGAAGCTTTCACTACAGCGGCTCAAATGGTTTTCATTACAACCCTGCAAACTAGCATCTAGCAGGCAACACAAATGCAGTTGTGTCTTCTGTGATGCAAGAGCGACACTAAAGCTCTGCAAATAAGGGAGGTGACACGTTCAGTGATTACACTTTATGGCATAGATTTATAGCACAGAACATCTCCTTCTCTCTTCTTTATCCACCTCGCTATAACGCTTGCGTTTACATGCATGGACCCCAAACATCAAACTGCGAGATGCATTTACAACATGAAATGACCATAATCTGGTTTGTTACGAGTGGTTTGTTACATTAGGTTATTTTATGTTAACAATAACCTACAGCCTTGACCAACACGAACACCACTACACCCGCCTTGGCTGCAAACAGCCATACCGCCCTGTGCTGCCGTTTGACAAGTGATTTGTGATCTGTATATGTAACAATAACATTTGGATGGTAGATTCCTTAGGTGCCAATAGGTACAATTTACGTGGTTCATTTATTTATCATTGTACAACACAGGGTTGTATAACTCCAATATATAGTTGTAGTCCCTCAATGTTAGTAACATCGCTCATCACCATTAAACTCTTCATCACTGAATGCATTGAGCAATTATAGTGCTCACTTTGCTTTTTAATTCATAGATCTCTTTTTCTTGTCCATTGTGACGTAGAACGCAGCTCTTTTATACACAGTAGACAAAAGGTGTTGATGGAGCAACATAGAATGTTTCTCTACACGTGCAAAATGACCTTGAATTTCCAGGGTCCAACAGCTATTAGCCTCTGCTTCGAGGAGATATACTTTTCTAAAATATTGACTTTCTACATAAAAAGCTGTGAGTACGTTAGCACACTAGCTTTAGCACGCATGGTGAACGACTAATCATGCTCTCTTTGCTTTTTAATGATTATAACAGATAAGACCTACCCCGCTGCTTGCGCTGCTGAATCAGTTTGACGTCATGGATATATCCTTCAAACGCATATTGTAGACCCTCTGTCTGCTTATCTCTGAAATCACTTTTTTATCTTCCCAAAATTGAAATAATATATATTGATAGTGTGGGCTCCATGCTAGCTCTGACAGCTTCACGGAGTAGCAACAGGGCATAGCAAAGGGTCAAATGATGAAAATGACTGCATCCTCTCAAGGGGAACATTTTATAGAATGTATATAAATGTTATATAATATATATGTAATTTATTCTTTTTAATCTGGCTTTATCAATTATCACATTTTTTATCAAAACAATTTCTGAAAAATGTAAACGAAACACACTTTTGAAGATTATTTTGAAGCAGACAGTTTAATTCTACTCGTTGGTGGTACTTTGCAACTGACCTTTGCATTAGCTCTCTAAATTGACTCTGAAAATTAGGCCAAAGCGATAATAAAAAAAACAAACTGTAAAAGGCAACACTCCCAATTGTTGAGATTCACAAAGTTCTAACCCCAACCAACACACACACACACACACACACACACACACACACACACACACACACACACACACACACACACACACACACACACACACACACACACACACACGTAATTGGATCCTACACACTGCTCACAAGGGAGGACCCATCTGGAGGAGATGTCTATGTGTGTCTGTGTTTGTGTGTGTTTGTTATAAGGTACATTTCTCTTCCAGTCCACCCTTAGGCCCTGGGCAACATTTGCTCCCATCCATCAGCCAGATGAGCTGTGTCCTTTTAACATTGCTGACAGCATGGAAACCCCCCCCAAAAAAACAAACTCAGACTTTATATTTATTTGTAGATTAAGACCCAAATCAATAACCCCTTTGGAGATGAAGGGTGCTGTTGCTGATGGAAACGGATGGCTCTGAAATCAGAATTTAATCATGACAAATTTGGATTTCCTGAACAAGGAAAAAGATCCCCTTTACTCAAACTGTGCAGTCATCACTTTTGTCTTTATATACCTGTAAATGTGAGTAACTGAGTGAACGACAGAGATATACACTGTGCTGCACATAATGTGGAAACAGAGGATGTATGTTTGTATTAATGTGTTTGTCACTTTGTCAGCAGTGGATGTCTGGATATCTGGTCATGTGTGTATTTATTGTGATTTTTCAAACGTTACCTTCCACTCTATTGTCTAGTACAGCGGCTGTTGTTTGTGCTCATCCTTCACTGTAAAGGCTTATTTCTTATCCACGTGATTTCTCTGCAAATATGTCTTTAATGGTGTTTGTGTGGGGTCCAACGAGTGTTAATCAGATGTTTACAAGCACTGCACGGTAAATGTCTTTGCTGGTTAAAGCATACAACTGCTGTACAAGCTTGAGAGCACACATTATCTTTATCTACCAAATCTTTGAATGAAATCACTTTAGATATTAAATATGTCAGTGAAAAATGTAATGCAGCGTTTTGAAAAATACCACGTGTATGACTTTTGGGCTAATTTTCCAGCATTTTTTAAACATATCGGGTTGGCTATTTTTCACTTAGATTTTTCTCTATTTTTGAGGACATTTAGCAGCAGCATAGATGACCGGATTTTTGAACGAGATAAATATCACACAGGCAATCGTGACCTGATTGAATACATGCATTTAAAAACTGGCAGATAGCACATCCAGTTCCTCAAGAGTACCAACCGATTTGAGAACATTCAAAAGGCCAGCAAGGAAAACAAGTTGTGTTGTTTACAGGATCCTTCCCACAGCACGGCTTTAGATAAGCGTACAGTGTATGTCGGGCCAATCCAGTCCCACTTCAAATATAGCCCATGCGTCTTTTTTAAAAGGTAATTGCTGCATGTTATTTCATTTCCTGATCACTATAGCATCTAATAAAAGGAGGAAATAGCGTGGTGTCAAGGAATTACAGGATATCTCCATAGCCATAAAATGCCTTTCATTTTTTTCCTTTAAAAAAAGCTATTGCCCACCCACCATGCCAGGCCATCCACACATTTCCACCTCAGTGGTGCACGCCAAACAACTTCTCTCCACGCTGCAGGCAACAGTTGCTGATGTGCCTCTATTTCCATCCCGATTCCCATTTGCTTTCAAGTGCCACTACTTCCCATATCTATACGAGTCTGTCCATCCCCCTAGGGGGTACACACATCTCCTGAGCCTTCCTCTATTCCTCCCCCTGTTCCGTTTCACCAGACACTTTCTTAAAGGTCAGGTACCTACAGCGCCGTAAAGAAGGAGGGAGGTGGAACGAGGTGATGAAGTCGTGGCTCCAACTCGTAAACAGCCCAGCCACAACCTGAAGGACAAATGATGCAATGGTCAAGTCAATTGGTCAAGTGGATTCAGCCATGGCAAGCCTTAACTAACATAGATGCATGGTTTGCCTGGCTGTCATGCGTATGTGTGATTTGATTGCATAGTGAGGCCACTTGTGCTCATAGGTTTGCATGTGTGTGTGCGTGTATGTGCTCACTCATGTAAGATGGGTGAGATTTTTTTCCCGTTGAAGCCACTGAAGAAGAAGCACAATGAGAATAGCAACAACAATATAAGAGCCCTGCAGTGAAGACCACCTTATGTAACACTATTTGTAAGCACAACTCCTTTAGTTCTTTGTGTGCTGACTCAATTATATGCTAATATTTGAGTAAGACCGCATCTTATTGGAAGGTGTTTCGAACATATTGCCCAATTTACTCACATATACATGGATGTAAAGGTTAAATGTGATGAATAACTTCAAAAAGCATCATTTGGTTGAATCAAAACGTATTTGACACAGTGTCAACAATAGTTATAAAATGCTGTTAAGATTTTATTATACCTGGATTGCATACCTGGAGATACCACTTGCGACTACGCTTCTACCATGTAGATCTGTGGTGTTTTCTTTGGTTCTTCTCTACCACGTGACTCTATGCATTCCCCTTGATAGCATGAAATTATTTTCCAGCATCTCTCTATTGGTATCTATTCCTTTTACAACCCTCCTTTGACCTTGTATCTTTTGTTTTATCCTTTCAGCTCCCCCTCTTTACACAATAGTTATCCTCTTTATCATTCCGTTCACCCCCTTCCTCCCATTGCATTTCCACATACACAGCTCTGTTCTATTTACCATCGCTGCCTAGTTTCTATCTTCTCTCTCTCATCCCTTCACGCCCTCCAGCCAATTTCCCCGCAGCCCCCTTTCCACCATCTAGTTTTCTCTCTCTATCACCGCTGATCTACCTTTCATGCTGGGCTCCTACACGGTCTGATGCCCTCCCCCTGTGTTTATGCTGTATGTGTGTTATTTGTATCCTCTACCTGCCATAGTGAAACTCGTTACTTTGTGTAAGGCCCCACCGGCCCCACCCAAACCATTCACTATGCCGCCTGTCACAGGGGCCAGGCCACTGAAGATTACACTTCACTGAGCGAGTAGCCTCTCTGCAGGCCCTATTCCCAGAAGGTGTGGCTAATGCAGCCTCTTATCACCGCGCCCCCGTGCTTTCTCTTCATGTCTTTTATTTAAAAACACAATCTGGTATGTGAAGAGCGGTCATCTCTATTAAACGCAAATTGCTTGATTTTTTTTTTGTCACCCTTTTGTATTGTACATTATCGCCCGCGGCCCACATGCTGTATGTCCATTCCTCTATATCATTTTTCTTGGTTTGCTACATGTCATGTTATGGTAATGGTGTGTATTGTGGAGGCGACCTGGTTAAAGGTCACATGGAGAAGGTCTATGGCCTCCGTAAGCCAGCGCTCAAGCTGTGTTGGCCAGTTGGGCAGGGCACCAAGGTTCTGCTCCCTGACATCACCCTGTTACCCCCTCTCTTTGTCTTACAGCCGAAGCCTGAAACACTTTAGAGGACACCGTGTTCCTTTGCAGCCTCACAGATGGCCAGCACTTATCTTCATATTGAACTTCCTCGAACTGAACCCATGAGTCTGATGAACTTGATGTTGCAAAAGTCATGCTTCATTAACAGTTGTTGAGCAATACAGCTGAATCAACATGTCTTTATGCTCTGCCAATACATTTGAACTTGAATCAACTGATTGAACTTAATGTTACTTCATGACTTTGAAAATTTTAAATTCAGATTTTTTTTATCTCTGAGTCAGCATTCTCAAAGTTTTATATTCAACCATGTTTTTTTTGTATGCATCATTCAAGGGACTAAATCTGCCATAATTTGCAGACTTATTGGTTGTGAATGAATGAGAAAGTTGTTAAAAAATATGGGCCTAACTTAAATTAGTAGTTGGTTAGTTTCCATGGAGTTAATTGTGGTATTCTCAACTTGCAGACGCAACCATTCCACCCCTAAAATCCCAACTGTGAGACATGTTTTCTCTTGACCTAGCCCTACCCTAACTCTAACTTGTCCACAAAGCCAATAGGTTGAAGACCTCCGATACTTCCCTTCATCCAGCACTGGAAGTTCATTACTGTTATCATCATCTTAACAGTGGAAAACCAGGTTTATCATTTGCAGTGAATGGATGAAAAAGAGGGTCCAATTTTGTTGCCATGTCTCTCTTGCTGATGATTCCAGATGACCAATCCACAAAAAAGCTCAGATTGACTCAAGCAGTCAGACCACATCTTGTTCATTATTTTGGATCTCCTGGTAGCACAACGAGGTGATCATGTTGGTTTAGTTTGAAATACATCACAGTGCAGAAGCTAAAGGCACGCTAACTTTCATTTCACTGGAACTCTGATTGGTTTATTGCAGTAGTGACTGTACACAGAGATGGGTTGATGAGCAGGGATGACTGGAGACGGCAAAGGGAAGCGGTACAATGGAGGTCTGTTGAGCAGCACGGCCGGCCGAGGAAGCGGGGGAGAGATTGTTGGCAGACAGGCGGGCTGGCAGTCGAGCGGGCAGGCAGACAGGAATCCTGGAGAACAGGTAATAAACAAGCGTGAACTAGGAAAACAAGAACATGAGAAATACTCTTCTCAAAAAAAGATAGAAGTAGAGGCCTTATGCTGCGTTCCAGACAACTCAGAACTCGAAAATGTCCGACCTCCTAGAAAAGTACAATGGAATGGCACTCAAAGTGAGAGTTCCTACTTGTGAACTTTGGCAATCCATCTACCCCGACTTTATGAAGAAGCAGTTGTCTGATGTCACACAACAATGGAAGCAAACATTGTAAACGGTAAACCATCAACTAAAAGCCTACCTAAAGTATATTTTCCTGTATTTGATTAAAGTAATACGACCATCACATAATAAAGCCTGTCCTGCTTGTAGCCGGTATAGGCTGAGCTTGTAGATGTGATGAGCTGCCTGCAGGCAGGTGTGCTGTTAGGCAGGGTCCAGGTGAGCAGCAGAGACACCCATGGACATAAAAGACACAAGAGGAGAGGGACACACGGGGAAACACAAGGGGGAGACAGGGACACAGCCATGGCTGTGACAAATCATGTCTCCAGACTGCCCCATATAAACAGAGTCCAAGCCATCCCCAGACTTTTGGCATCATAATTTGTTCTGGCATACTCTCCTGTTAAAATGGGAGGCAGGATTACTCCTACTGATACTGTTGATTCTAGTTCTGTCCCTACAGGGACATGGCAAGGAACTCTCACGCCTCCATTTCTCACTCAAGCATGGGAGTTAAGTGAAACTGCCTTCTGGACAAGTGATTTGCCACCATCGATTGGAAAGATGCTTACTTTGACATTACTGTGGATCCCAGATACAAGATGGGCCTTTTATTTTTTTTCAGTGAGTATCATACAAATACGACAGGGTGCAGCTTCCATGAGTCTCTGGCCAGCTCCAATATGCTGATTTGGATATGGAACTGCACAGTAATGGCTTATACCAACAGACAGGAGACTTGTGGAAGTGAGCATCAGTGAAATTGTGGCCCATTTGGGCCACACATGAGCCAGTAGTCTACCTGCCAACACAGGAGGCTTGAACCAAGATGATCTGGTTAACAGACCGTGTCTCTGTCCACATGGCTACTGCCCACTGCAATTCAAGTGCATTCACTGCGAGTGAGATAAGTAGCAAGACACTTGATACCATAAGCAACAGTACCCTGTTATTTACAAGGTTCACAAAAGGACCATAGGCCACATGATGTTCATTTTATCATCTAATAAAAGGTGTTTAAAGGGCTACTGCATGTAGCAATTCATTTAAATTAAATTATAGCTCTCTCACAATACATCTATGCTTTGCTAGTTTTAAAATGATGCAAATCTATCCATTATGCCCTTCAGGTTTTTTTTTTAAGGCTTTTTACATCAGTAATGGACTCTCCATCTATTTGATGCAATTTGCATCGGTGCATACGGCAAAATTAATTAAATAATGCTTTTAAATTGTTATATTAATTCAATTTGTGTGACTGGGTTCTGTGTGTGTGTGTGTGTGTGTGTGTGTGTGTGTGTGTGTGTGTGTGTGTGCTGGGTAATGGTTACGCTGCCTGGTGAATGCTAAAATGTAACACTCTTCCGTAAGCCACCTATGGTACTGGTTGGCTGGTTAGAAATGACAAGCCGGCAGACACCAGATGGGTTTAAAGTGTTCTCCCTCCTCCTCTTTTTCAGTTTCCCTTCTCTCTCTTTTTTGTATTTCTGTGTATCCGTCTCTCCGTCTGTCTGCTGCCTTCATTAAGCCCTCTGTCACCACACCTTCAAGCTCAGTGCTCAAATCATTCCTCCAATACCTGTCCTCTCTTGGGTTCCTCTCATTTTGTTCGAGCTCCTTCCAGCCACCCCACACATTCACTAGATGCACAATTAAATCTTTACTGTGGCACAGTCAGTCATTTGGAATAACAAATCTTTATCACGCAAAAAAGTATCTATCAAATCTAACTTTACCTTTCTATATTTAGTTTGTCCGTTTAAACACTGAAGCACAGACACTCCATGACTATGATGAGCTCACATGATCAGGATAAAAGGTAAGCTACAAGTGTTTTAAACAAACATCTTCTATTTCGATTAAGGTCATTTCATATGTCGATATAACAATATACTGTATATCACATGAGATATATATATATATATATATATATATATATATATATATATATATATATATAGTATGTTTTCTGGCAATTCATTAAATAAATAATTAAATTAAAATATGAAATAATTATTATCATTGAAATAATGTATGAAATAACCTTGAACATGCATTATAGGCATTTGTACAGCCAGTACACCAGCTATGTAAACAAAGCAAAGAGAGAGAAGCTTGGATAATATCACACACAGAGGGGGAGTGAATTAATTCTCTGCTCAGGTAGATATTACTTCACTATATCTTTACATAGCAAATATTTGTTTGCTGCTGTATCAATGCTCCCATGTCCCCCATATTACACCTTAAATAAATGATTCTTGTCACTGCTCGTCACCTAGTTGCTGGTGTAACTATTGGGAACACTGAAACAGATCACACCTCTGGCTCCCTTTTGCAGGGTTTGCCATTAAGTAGCAGCAGTAACAATGCAGCATCATCTAGCATCTGGACCTAACAAGTGCGACAGAGTTGTGACAATTTATTGTATTGTTTATGACATTTCTATGCCGTACTCTTGATTCATCAGACCTTTTCGATGTTTGATGCAGCAACATGTGCACATCAAATAAGAAGATTATTAATGGGGTTAATCAGAATATCAGACAAACCTGAGAGGCGAAGTCCTGCCCAACCCATTCTTGGCTAAGCTCATCTGTGCGTGATTGACAGCATGGCACCACACAACGTTCTCTGCTCATCCACACACATCAGTCACATCATTATTTGCTGAAACAGTGCCGAGTGGGTGGTGAGTGTTGTCAGTCATCTCCAGCTGGAAAAAAAAATAAAAAAAATAGAATAGACATGTTCAGACAGGCAACAATTGCTGCCACCCTGGCACAACTGCTTCCACAGTGTAGTCAAGTGGAGTTTTGAGATTTCAGGGGCAGGGACAGAGAGTGTCTGTTTTCTCCCCCCTTTTCATCTTTTGACTGCCCTGTCTTATGTGATTGGCTTTCAGACAACAAACATTGCCGCGGATGCAGGCAGGAAATAATCCACAGGTTGTGCCAAATGCCGGCGAGGTGCAGAGTTGCCATGGCAAGAAAAATCTTCTCGCCCAAGAATGAATGCAAACGTGCTTAGAAAGCTTATTGTCACAATTCATACCTCTTGCTCTCATTATGCTGACATCTTTGCAAGTGATAGTGTTCACTTATTTCACAGCTCGTATGAACAACATCATCATGTAGTCTTCATGTAGATGATGCTCATGGTAACCGGCACCACCGTGTGCAGAATGACACTATTATTTTGCGCGTGGGGGTCTGCAGTTCACTTGTGAACATGGAGATCTATGCTTGCATGGGAGATCACCAAGCAACATAACCAATTTCAGCAGTTTCCAATTTGTGCCATTTAATTTGTGCTCCTCTTATATTTGCGATATGTATTTTTCTTATGTCTCATTTTGTTGTTGTGTGCTTTGACAATGTGTACACCCATGTGGATGTCAAGAGTAGTAAAGCATACTGAATTAAGTCTAATTAATGTAACTGTAAGGGAGATGTGACATTGATTATTCCTATCTTGACATGGAAACATATGGCAGCAATCTTATCTGTATTCAACAGATAAAAGCTAAGATGTAGCATCTATCTGTATTAGATACAAAAAAAAAAACGATAATGTACTTTCAACTGACAAATAAGTATTGTACAGCCAAGTAAAACAGTTTTTCTCTTCTGTTATAGTGAAGAAGTTAAGGTCAGTTTCTGATGACACACTTTTTATAGTGCAGCAATTAAATGCTGCATGAAGAGATGGACCACAGTTGGTGTCCAAAGGTCACTGTTGTAATCACAGGTAAAATATAGTTGTAACATGGTAAATGATTATGCCTTGGTCTGTGATGTTACTTTATGTGACCTCTGCTTTTGTCTCTGTAGCTGTTGGACAGAATCTCTTTTCTATACATGGGAAATGTAAAAAAAAAAAGATGTTCAATACTTTACATTGTGGTAAATCTTATTTTGGCAGGTACAGTCCCTGATTCTTCACTGAGGTCTATTTCAAAGCACATTGTTGCAGAATCACAGGTGTAACTAATAAGACGCTCTGTTCAATGAAAGTGTCCTATTAGGAAATGCCAGTGAGCTAGCAAGCTCAAAAGCAGGGCCTGGGAAATGGAACATCTTAATAAAATGCCATTTTTAAAGTTATTAATTACGCCTGTGCTTTACACTTTTAAGATGTATACAGTATGTTGGAAAGCCATGACTAAACTCCTGAAGCCAATGCTTTTGGGGTTCTCAGGGAGAAGGTTTTTTTTTCAGCTGGAGGCCTTTTTAGATAAAAGATTTTGCAGCGTAACAGGACTATATTCATGACATGCTCACCTGCCCCCCAGACAAAAAGGCTTGGGGCAGATTTTGTAAAAGAATGATTTTCTCTTTTATATCCTTGATTTAAATCTTTAATAAACGTATTGCTTTCGCCTGAATGAGCAGCATGTCCTCATAAGTCTAAACGTCACCCCAGTGAGATATCATAATTAATAGAAACATTAGTCAAAGCATTTTAAATAGAAAAGGAGTCACTTCAAGAACATTTTGAAACGTCCTTCTACAGCAGCCCTGTTGATGGATTTGTGCATTTCAGGATTGACGTGTGGGAGCCCCCTATCGCCTGGGACAGCATTTGGCAGACTAACTAGGCACAAGCAAGGTTCTGTATGTAAATGAGTAAGCAAGCATGATACCAGAGGGTTTATATTTCCAAAGCTATATTCCAATTTAACCTTCAGTTCTTGGTGTTTGTCTGGGCTTCGGCTACTTGATATTGTCCTTGGTGTCCAGAGTGCTGCTGGTTAAATTCTGCATGGACCTGTATTCACTTGCCATCCCAAGACTGAAACTGTGTTTAAGTTCTCTTCTAATAATATAAAGGAAAAAATTGCAGTTCACTCTCCTGGCAGCTAGTAGACAACGGATAATGTACATTATCTATAATACAATACAAGAAAGGCACAAAACATACTGTAGATTATGATATGGAATGAATAGATCTGCAGCAAGCATTTTCTCTCACTTGCCGAGAGTTTCTTTATACAATTTACAGAGATTCTTTTTGTCCTTGGAGTGATCAATCCAGGTGTGCACAACAATACACAGGCTATATTTCTATGGATTTAGCAGATGTAAGAAGATAAAAGCAGCAGTGATAACATACAATGGCATTCTGCCAAAACTACATTGCCTGGTTGCAATCTGAGAAATCTTCGCGCACATCCTTTGTACTTGACACACGCGCTTCAGTCAGCTGAAGATGGTGTTTCATTACACGGCACTTGTAAAGGCCTATTCAAGGTTTCCACATGGGTCCATGTGATGTACATTTTGTCATCTGCTCAAGCCAGAGGGAGTGCCACATGAACTGTCCGCACTACGAGTCACTATGCGTCAGCCAGCATTTGAGATTCAGCAGCTCAAATGTATTCTTGCTCACGATGCTCGATATAACTGCAGTGAGAGAAACTGACCCTTGGTGTATGTGGAGATTAATTAATGGTGGCTCCTAGACCTTTTACACTGCTTAATACTAATTGCATGTACAGGAGGGGGACAGCGCAGGACGCTGATGCAGACAGCACTAGGTCTCATGTCCTGAGAGCTTTAATGACAAAACCTCACAAAGACAGTCTGATATCAATTTGGTCTATAGTCCCAGACACGATTGAGCAGTGCTCATATACTTTACAACTGCCCTTCAGTTCAAAACAAAATGCTATAACAATGTAGCTGGCAAGCTAATTTAGTTTAGCATGCTACACGTACGTCTGGACTTGCTCGCTGGCTAGATAGCATGTTGGCAGTGTTATAGTAAACAGGCCCATTTGACAACAAACAATTGTCATTACGTGTGAAAACCAAAATCATACTCTTTATCCTTCTCTCATTTCTTCTCTTTCTTATGTTGAATACATGGCAGCATGTTGTGGCTGCAGGCAGTACCAGCACTGTGCTTGCCCTCATGTGCGGGATGTGCTGCTGGCTCTGTTGTTGGGTTGCCGGATCTTTAACTCCAGACTGCATTCTAAAGATGTTTGTTATAGTTTCTCTATCCATGTAAGACCTTTTCTGTGACCACCATGTCATGACATCAACCTTATGACTTTTATCCATCACTGATTTTTTACAAGAGCCCAATTTGGCAGGAAAGTTATGAACCTGGCAACCTTAACAAGGGAGAGGGAAAAACAGAAAGAGAGAGAAGAAAATTGTATGTATGTGTGTGCATTTGTGTGGCTGGCTAGCTGGGGGGCATGAAGCTGAGAGTAGGGCATGATTAAAAACCATCTGCTTTCCTGCAGAGTCAGAAGGCCGTCTGGACACAGTCTCTTAACAGGCCTTGTTTTCCTAGATGGCCTGAGGCAAAACGACAAATTTGAATGCCTAAAATAAAAAAGTATGGAGCAACTGAAACAATAATTTTTGTTGTTACAAATCTATGTTAGCGTTTTAAAACAGAGTACTTAACTTAAATCATGTCTTTCGTACATCTTTACAGTTACCAAAATGTTGTAGGTATATCTTAAAATTTGCTCTGTTTTTCTAACTATAAAAAGACGATAAAACTATATACATGTGTATATATATATATATACATACATATATATATATATATATATATATATATATATATATATATATATACATACATATATATATATATATATATATATATATATATATATATATATATATATATATATATATATATACATATATATATATATATATATATATATATATATATATATAGTTTTATCGTCTTTTTATAGTTAGAAAAACAGAGCATATATATATATATATATATATATATATATATATATATACATACATATATATATATATATATATATATATATTAGTGCAGGGCAACGATTTACATTTTTTTGTGATTAATCGCATTGTTATGCGTAAAGTTCAATATTGAATTCAAAAGTAGTGTATTGTGCACTTTTTTTTAAAAGTATTGCTATATGAACAAAAGTGCAATAACATTTGGTTTGCAAACACTTTAAACAAATCAGGTGCTTTTTAACAGCAGTATTCCCTTTACACACTAGCAGTTAAAATACAGTTAAAATGATTCTGATCATAGATATTCAGCTGGTGTTCACAATTATTCACAATTATTTTCATGTGTGCAATAGATGCAATTTGAAATATACACCTTGAAAACTGCAAACCTATCTACTTCTTTTTGTTTGTTAAATTATCAGTAGCGGTAACTAAATGATATGCTTATTACACATATTCCAAACAACACTTTAGAAACTTAAAAAAATGTTGGTCAGACACATAATTATGCAACGCTGATTACCGTGTAATAAGTGTGGTATTTGTTATAAGTGTACATTGGTACATAGAGGGTTGAAGAAGCTGTATTTGGAGGGACTTAGGACCCAGGGGAATGTAGGTGAAGCATGGGAACCTGGGAAGTTAAGCTAAGAGTTGCAGTTAAGAACAGTTTGTTCTCACGTGCTTATTTAAAAACACGACAATATGTATTTTAATATTGTCACGTTTGATCCTGCGTGTGTGTGTGTGTGAGACCGGAGGGACCGACGGAGTGTAGGAGGGAGAGAAGGGAGAGACGCTAATATAATTGTCGATAATATATTTGTCGGCGTTAATTAATTGATATGTTAACGTATTAATTAATTAACATGCCCAGCACTAACATATATATATACATATATATATATATATATATGTATATATATATATATATATATATACATATATACATATACATATATGTATATATATATATATATACACATATATATATGTATACACATATATATATATATACACACACACACACACACACACACACACACACACACACACACACACACACACACACACACATATATAGTTTTCCACCATTCGGGCTGAGCTTGTCTGCACTCTCCTCTAGTAACCATGTATCAATAATATCCATGTCATTCACAGTTTCAAAGTTGACAATATCTGTAAGATCATCAACAGAGTTTGAGCATTGTGTTGGTAACAAAGACAAGGTTTTAGAAATAATAAATATTGCAATGGAATTCTCATTGATATACTGTTTTGACCGCTTGCAAAGTAAGACCTTGATAAATGATGACATAAAGCCCCAAGTGACAGGTAAGTCTAATGTATGCCCCTGGTTGTTGGTGGTCCCCGGAGACATACTGTGACTGTCATGGTCCGGTTGTGCCTCTCCCTCATTTCTAGTGTTGTGTTCCTTATTGGTCCCCTGTTTGTCCTCTCTCTGTCTGTGTGTGTTTTGTAGTGGCATCAATCCACCTGCACACCTGTGACTCATCCACTCATTAAGCTGCTGCAGCATAACTACCTCAGATGTACCCTCCAGTCCTTGCCTGATCCTTCAGTTCATCAAGGTGGTACTAGTGTGGGCAATCTAAGCTCTAGTTCAGTATAGCCAAGTGTTAATCTGAATGCTGCCTAAGCTTGTGTTTTACCTGTGCTTCAGGTCCCGTTACCTGTCTGTGATTAGTCTGTTTCCCAGATGTCAGCCCAGCTCTCTCGGCCTGCTATGCCACACCATGAGACTCTGGCCAAGCTCAACATACCCCCGCTCTCTAACCAACTGAATTGTTCTACTTTAAACTGTTTGAGTTCTGCTTTTGAGTCCAAGAAAGTTTAACGGAGCATAACAGAGACGGTCCAACGTTGTAACTCCGCCTCCTTTTTTTGTCAACTCTGGGGGCATCAATTTAGTTAAACTTCGGGCTCACTAATGAAGTAAGAACAGCTACTCTATTATTCAAATTAATCCATGTTACAGTCAGGCACTGAAAAAATATTAGAACATCAGGGACTTCTTTTTCAATAGAAACAATGTGAATCTATCATTCTAAATATAATATGTTATTAACAATGTACTCATTCAATTAACTACAACTATTTTTCCTTTATTATTTTTGGCCAATCCAACCCCCTCTATTTGTATGAAATGGGTTGGTCCTACCCCAAACTAGTACTTTTTAGCAGAGTTAACCTTTTTGGAGCATCATGCCTCAGCTTCTGAAAGAAAACACTGGGTTCCAAAAAAACAAAAGTCAGGAGAGGGAAAAGAAAGAGTGACAGTATGTCACCCAATATTCTAAAAAGAAAGGTGGGTGTGTTGAAAATCAACCTGTTAGCTTAGTCCATAGTGAAATAGGCCGTGTTTGCTCCCCTTGCATTAGTTACCTGATATCTTCATAAAAGATTCTGAGGTAGGAATTCACAAATAATGATTTGCGGCCGCTGATAGCTCCATGAATTAAACATCATTTTCAATCGCTATCTGCCCTGTCTCAAGGCCAGATTCACAAAAGCCATTACAATGCAAACACTCTCATAAAGTTTTGCAGCTGAGTTTGATTTGCCCTTTTTTGCATCTGAATTAAATTATCCATGTATATAAATGCACTTGAGGCCAATGTGTCGGTTGTGAGAGTCAGAAGCCCTTCTGGACCCGAAAGACTCCGACATGCTAAGTTGATTTGGGTGGAAAATAGCAGTTCACCCTTTGCGCGTGCTTTGAGAATTACGCAGTTTTATTTGTCTTATTTGCACAAGTTTAGCGCCTGCGAAAGCCGTGCAATACTTTTGTAAACTTGAGTTTACATTTTTATCTTCTTAGCCGACATTAAATCAATGCAGGCACACTTTGAACAAGCTATTCATACTAAATCATCTGTCCGTGTCTGGTGCAAGGCCCAAGTAGAGATGCAGCTTCATATACTGTCTCCCCAGAATGATGCATGATGTGTGCACAGTGTTATATTCTCACAGGTCACCATCACAAATATTGTACAAAAAGTATTTTTAAGCTTTTAATGGGTTGATGGGGTTCTGGAGGTGTGGGCACAGCAATTGCGCAGGGTTGGTGAGGCCTGTGGTGGTGGGGCTCAATGTGATATCTTTTCATGAAGCGCAAAATCCGTGGGCGTCGCCCCTGCTTACAGTACATTAAGCAGTGCAGCTTTTATGGTTTTAGTGACAAGTGTGGAGATAGAGGACTGTAGGAGAACAGCCATTAGGTTTGATGTACTTACAGTGCGTGTTGACGACTAACAGTTGGGTCTGGCAGAGAGAACAGGAATGGGATGATTTGTAAGGTGAGAGGGTCCTGGCTTCGCATGAGCAGAGGAAGTGATGGATGGGGAACCAATCACACTGGTGTTAGGGCCCTGGGGATGTCAATAGTAGTGAGACTGATCGGAACAAGTGGACGTCAAGGTTGGTATTAAGAAAAATGAAACAAAATGTGTTCAGTAAACAACAAGAGCATTCAATGCTGAAATATTACATGTATCTGTTTACCAACACACTACATAATTACATTTGTACACTGTTTCAACCAAGGACATCTACAGATGATTCAACAATGTCCCCATCATCAAGATGTCAGTGTTTGCCTTTTTTTCGATTGTAAATCCAAAATCACGTTATGTTAGCTACATTGGTAGTTGTTACAGTTATATTATACCAAACTAGAGGAATCACATTTTATCAAATTCAAAATGACTGTTTCTTTCTGTGCCAGGAAGTGGCCCGTCAACACTTCAAATGCAACTAAGCAAGCTTAGCATAATACTGCTAGGCTACAACTGCCATCACTTGCAATCAGTTAGACCTCCATAATACTCTCAAAGAAATGGTCATGATTTGGCCGAGGTTCATTTGGTTCAGACAAATGAGAAGAAATAAGCCTTATTGACACTAAAACACCATAACATGCGTTGTATCAGGTTACATCTCTCTTGCCTGAAGTTGCTGTCTAGTGCGTGTTTTAGTGTCTTGTAGGCACATTTAGTACCTTTAGAAATTGGTGGGTCTCCAGTAGGAACCTCCAAGTGACCAAGCCAATGCAGACTGAAATTACTGCACCTGATTAGGTTTAGATGATAGCCTTGCTAACTTGGGCTTACTTTGTTTACATCATAGCACGATTTCCTCTCTGTTCTGCTCAATGAACCTGTTTTTTTTTTTTACCCTCTTTCCTCTTCTGTTGGCATAAACAGACAGTAATGGCGTCTGCGTTTTCCTTCCCCCTCACTGGTCCTTCACATGGCTCAGCAGCTTAGCTTGACAGCTCCGCTGCCTGTGAGTTCAATTGGTGGAGTTGAAAGCCTTTTGCAGCGTTGGGGTTTGGACTGATAGAATCCTCCATTTACTTTTTGCCCTCAGGCGATGAGAGAAAAAGAATAAGGTTAAAGCCACGCTGGTAGCAGAGACTAAATGGAACATGATCCTTAAAAAAACACATGGAAAAATGCAAGACAAAAGTAGGACGTGAAAGAGGGAACATACAGAAGATAAGCGTGGCACACTTGTTAAAAATTAAGTTTTGGTTCCTGGGGTTAATTCTGTGTCAAGGCCTTTGATCAATCACCTTGGTTGTTTGAAAGACATCAGCTGACAGTATGCTTTCATGGTCAAATGCACACAGTGAACTCTGCCAAGGTGCATCACCTATCTCAACTACTTCCAAACCTTGCGGCACTGTATATCATTTCTTCACGAAGAGCAGCTCACTTAGCTTAGGCAACAGTTTCTCAAAGCGGAAGCAATCATGCAATAAGATGTCTGCAATTAATAAAGTAACCTCAGAGAAATAAGAGTTAACTTTTCATATCTAGTGAGTAAGAGGACATTTATTAATTGTATTCATTTTTTATTAATTTTGTTCATGCACTGCATCCACTGATATAATGCCCATGATATGAAACCCAGCCCAAAGGGGGTTTAGTAGTCAAGATCTAGACAAAGAGCTGGCCTGGATGAATCCCTAGCGAGGCTCTAAATTGGCTGACTTGGAGTAAGAATGTATAGGTGTGAGTTGTACTTGTGATGGCAAATGTCTGATGAATGACAGCTGGTTGTCAGGAATTACCGAGAAATTGTTGACAGGCAGCAGAGGTCACTGTAGTGTTGTTAGTGATGAATGAAAGATCTTGCAGAGGGCAGAAACAGCCTCGAAAGAGGTTCTACTCTTGTCAAGGCTGAGCTTGAGGGAATGGGCAGGCAACCACAAATGAATGCTCCAGACTGTGTATTGCCAGAGGGAAATGAAAGGTTAGGCTGAGTGACATCGGCATAACAATGGCAGGTAATATTATTGAATGACAGAACAAGGCCATTTCTAGTGTAAAAAGGAAAGCAGCTGCGACCAGGTCCAAAGGTCTTCCATAGGAGAGGATATTTAGTCTGGAAACCAACACAAGACTACATCGATAGTTGCTAGGAGATGCATGATGACTTCAGGTCAGACATCTATAGTTGAGCAAGAGCCATATGAATTTTTCTGGTATTGAATGCAATGGGACAGCTTTAGCAGTGACAAGTGCCTCAGTGACAGCTGAACATGTGATCTTTGCTTAATTTGTGCTGGCATCACACATTCATCATAAGTGACATCAGGCTTTGTTGCATGCAAAACGCCAAAACAAGCAAGACTCCTGATTGTTACAGTGCCTAGGAGAGTGGCTCTCATGAAGGCTTGAATATGCAATCAATTGGACACGAAATAGGAAAAGATGTGTCATTTTAATTCGCACATTTTATCATACTGAGATAACAAAAGGATTATATAATCATATCAATAAAAGGCATATTGCACATGGGAATAAGCAAATGAATTGATTCAAAACAATGCTTATGAACAACTTTAATCTTACCATTCATCCCATATTGCGCATTTTCTCAAGGGCCAGGCTTGAAGCCCGCTTGTTGCTGAAACAGTGCCATCCTTTGCTCTCTTGTGTCTGTTTCTTTTGATTATTTTACTTTCAGTAGTTTTTTACTGTTCTTTCAAAGGTTTGCACTGAACGCTGGTCCTGTGTGTGGGTAATAATTTGGGCCCCCTTTGGACGTCCCATGTGGGACACATAGCTGGTGTAAAATTGTGGGCATATGCGGACATGTTCGAGTAGGCCATTCAAGAGCAGGTATTCATAGTGAGTAGAGTTGTGAAGTGTATACAGTGTAGTTTTGTAATAATGTGGGTGCATGGGCAATACGCGATTGTGAGAATGGGTCGGATTACTACATTATCAAAGCATGTTTCGGATTTCTGCTACAGTTATAGTCAAAGCTTGGGCAAAGAGTCAATATCAAGTGAGTGAACAGAAACTTGAATTGGATGGTTCTCATGTTGAAGCCATTTATATACTTGTTAGATTTTACTTTATTGGTGTTGGGTCAGGCTCACTGTCTGAAATAATAATGGAATCATTGACAAGTTCAGACTAGCCTATTGAGCATCCAGCTGTGACCCTGTACTATTTCTGCCATTTTCCATTGTTGGATGGAGCTGCTATTCAAGTGGAAAATACAACTGTGTTTACAAACAGAAAGTCTCATGAAATGCTGCTTACATGAAATAGTAGGTCAAATGTAAAAAAAAAGCCATGCAGTGACTAACCATTAGTGGTGGCTCACAATGTGTCATTTCATAGAAAAACATTATTGCTGGACTGCCTTTTGTGTGATTATTTGTGAAAAAAATATGGATGGAAAATAGGATGGATCAAATGTTTGCCATGGGTCTTAACTTAAAGTATCACACACTATCAGAGGCGTAGGGTCATTTTGAAAGAGACACATTTCTTCATGTGCTCTGCTTATTTTCGTTCCACACTTCAGATGATATGAATTACATAACTAATGATGTTTTGAGAAGGAATAAGTTAACATTTTGCTATGATGATTGTTTCTTACAGTAGTTTATTCGTGGGGTCCCTGTTGGTGGTCCTTGTCTGTTAAATATGTTGGAAGGATGAGAGTTGAACAGATTCCATTTGCCTCCACTAAACCTAATTATTGTTAATTATTAATAAACACATACAGCCATTGAATAACTATCTGCTTTTACCTATGACTAATCTAATCATCAATTCCCTCCACAATTAAATATGATCACACCTCCTGCAATTAACTTTAGCCATTTTAATAACCATAACAATGATCTTTACCCAAACCTCACCAAGTGTTTTACCGTAACCACGATTCATTTGCCATAACCATGATCTGTCCTAAATTGTAACCTTATAGTGTGCAGATATTGTATGAAGTGAAACTTTAAAACATTTTGAAAGCTGTTGTCAAACAAGACCTCACGCTAGTGGTTATGTCATTACAGCGGTGCTTTGCGCTAATTGCTAAAATCAGCAAACAATCAACATGTTCTCAATGACAATGCTAAGATTATGATCTTATTCTGGTACAATATTCACCATTGTTACGTTTTAGCTGAGCATATTAGCATGGTATAATCTGTTAATTACCACATTAGTTGTGGATCGACCAAGTGACAGACCAACAATGGCATAGAGCCATGCCATTAAATATTTCCAGGGTTTTACAATATCGTCTCATATCGATGTTCTTTTTTGGTAATGGGGTTGTGAAGTGTAGATCGAGAATCTGTAAAACTCCCAAAAGTATAACGTTTTTCTTTTGGATATTGTGCATTTAACTGTGGCCTACTGCCACACCAGGGCCATTTGTTTTCAAGTTCAGCTTCAACAGCCTTTTGTAACTTTTACAAAAGGAATCAGCGGAAACATTTATCTGTACTTTTCCTCTCCCTGAGCTAAGCTTTTATTGAGCTTGAAAATAACTGGCACTGCAGACACCAGGGGCCAAAATCCCTGAATGACAGCAGAAATCAGACAGGCAATGTTAAAAACAATCACAAAAAACACTTGCCTACAGAATAGTGATGCAACTGTTGTAGCTAACATCAAAGTACATTTCCAGACTTATTGGGTCAAAGAACCCAATTAGGACCAGGTGTCCGAGGTCTTGACACTGGTGTTCTTCAGTATATTTCAGTTGACCATGCCCAGAACACCTGCTGGAAAGTACCTTGTGTCTTCTGTTAATGGTGGGTTAAATCACCTAAATTGAAGAGGAGGAAGTCGCTCGATACTGAAGTCATCCCAAATCACTGAACCTCAATCTCATTTGAGTTCTAAAAAACACTAAATTGGTTTAGTGGGATCATTGCATTATTCTATGTAAAAGCAGGAAAGCAACACATGTTGAGATTACAGCGAGAGACAGAGGCAGACCATGAATATGGGCTGTGATATGGGCTGTGAAACATCTGTTGCCCCAGGGGCTGGCAGGAACCGATGGTGCCCCATTACTCCCATGGATAATACATTATTATGACTAAATAAATAAATAAACCATTAAGTCACTTAAAATGATCCTCAGCCCTTAAAGGTTTCAGAGATTTCACTGTTCATCTGTTTCATTATGATATTGTAGTGCAAGAGAGAACTATTTTATGGGATATTGGCACTGGTGTCAGTGACACTCAGCTTTTTGTTTTTTCCCTGTGACTGCTGAACACCACCGCCTCCTACTTATGTATTATAGCTTAATCACGCACTATTTAGCAGTCGAGAGAGAGCAATAGTTTAACTGTTTAATCGTTTATAATTGTTCAGGCCCCATACTCAAAATGACAAGAATTACTGATGAAAGACTGTCAGTTTAACCTCTGGGCTTATTGTACACACTTGTACGCACATAATACGTTTAAGGACTGAGTAAAACGGTGCAGTAAAGACTTTGTCCTGAGGCAAAACATCTGCAACAGACATTAGCTCAGTTGTCACAGTTATTATCAGAGAACCCTATCTACCCTTTGTTTAATAGCACCCTACATTTGTTTTGCTTGTATTCAAAGCATGTTTGCGTTGTATTTGAGAATTTTCTGTTTTACATTTTTGTTTTTGCAACCGGAATTCTTAAATAATTTCCTAATCGGGATTTGTAACATGTGGTAATTATTAAAAAATCCAACTCTTAAAAGCAAAATGCAAGTAGTCAACGTTTTTTTTTTTTTTTTGGGGGGGATCTAATAATTCATCCTTCATCCCAAACTAGAGACCATCTTGTGATGGGATCACACCAGCTGCAACGCCGCTGTTAGGGCCCCTTCCCCACTTCCTAACCCTTCTTAACCTTGGCTTGGTTGGACCACTACCATCTTCAAACTCAGCCTTTGATCTCAACGCATGACAAAATCTGTCCAAGAACTAAAAACTTCTTCAGTGATAGTTCCCACTATAATAGGTGTCCCCTGTACCACATTTTTGTCATGATCACACACACGCACACACACGCACACACACACACACACACACACACACACACACACACACACACACACACACACACACACACACACACACACACACACACACACAAGGTGACAACAGTGGCAGCCGCCCACCACACGCTGGAAACAAAGGTGTAACAGTGAACTGAAAAAGTAATTATAATGATATCACTTTATGTCAGGGACACACGGCTGCGTCTTTGAATATGACCATCACCCAGTTGATGAAGCCTTCAGTTGTTCTGTTAACACTGCAACATGCTACTGTGTACATTCAATTCTGTCATCTCCACAAAAGCGGACAGTAGACTCCAAATAGAAATGTCAATCAATTAGTATTTGATAAATCAAACTATGCCTCGAGTTTATGGCCATTCCTTAATGTGTTGCATTATCGCTGCCATATTAAATTACATAGACTAACATAACTTAAATCAAACAGACTCTAGCAGATGTCTACATGAGAGTGAAATGAATAAGATTAAATAGATCTCCTAGACCTAGATTCAAGACAATTATTAAAAAAAAAAAAAAAAATTCTAACTGTTTTCTAACAGCAGTGTACAACATGTGGTTCTGAATGCACTAAAGGAGGGTATTCTCTGTCGGCTTGCCATCAGCTCTGAAATAAAGCCTTAAGAGGAAAAAAAACACCAAGGGGTTGTTAGAATTCCAAGGACTGTGTTAAAATAGCAAATCATTAATCTATTTGTCCACTTTCCTGCCCGACAATTCAATATACAGTCTGCCAATCCTCACAGGTTTTCAAGCACTGTCATTGTGTGGCCAATATTTGCTTATTGGACTGGCTGTGTTTAAAAGGTGCCAACTCTCCAGTTGGAGATACACTAAAGTATTATTGGGCAGATTTGCTCCAGATTTTCCCACTAAAAATACTGAAGGGAAAATCCCAAACGAAGTCTTTGTTGGATCAGCTGTAATCACTGATTGTGTTTGTTCTTTAAAATTATAAATTCAAGAAAAAGATAAATGCAATAACACCAAAGTAATGTGTTAGCCAGGGTTTCCCCGGCAACAGCAATGCTGTGTCCCAAATACATACTACATGCTGTAACCTAGTTTTGAGTATATAGTGTGTTAATACCGGAAAACCAACATTATTTAGTACGCTCAAAGTTATGCACGCATACATAATGCATACACTTGATTGTTGAGTATGCTATTGATGGACGCGATTGTACCATAATGCAATGCACAGAGAAAATAGTTGCTTGGGAAAAATTACAACAAATTGTGGGTGGCGATGAGACAGCCCCGTATTCTATGATGGAAACAAGGATCACAAAATCTTCAGAGAAACATTTGGTCTTCTTCAGTTCAGTTGGCTTACATCAGATCAGACTGATGGCTCCCCTCTTGTTATGTTGGTGCCACAGAAAGTTAATCACAAAGGGTTTTTAAGATGACGAGGGGCCGACCATCTTTGATGCGTACCTTTGCATTAACATAAAATGATGTCTCATTAATTCAAATGAGCTCACCTTGCCTCTAATTATCCAGGTACAGTATATTGAGTATATTGTGTACTTTCTGTACATTCTCTATTCAGATTAGTGTCAAACATCCCCATTATTCCCTGTAATTGGTCATAACATCATGAGATCATTTTACATTGCGTGCTGCTGTATGGTGATTGTCCCCAATACAGTTACAAAGATTTCTTATTATCGAGCACGTTTCAATTGGATTCTACTCAATTGTCTTTTTGTGCATGAAAACTATAGGGTGTTTATTTCACTAATATCTATCTGTAATGGCATTCTGGATTCATATATAAGCCAGTTTATGCTTTAAAATGAAGGATATCTGTTTTTGAATGCGTTCATACACTCTATAATGAAAAACATTCCACATCTGCAAATGAGAAAAGAATTCTACCAAGCTTTACATGTTGTATTAATGACTTTAACTTACAATTTGAGTGTTTTTAAAATGTGGCAATATTGTTGTATTTCCCAACTTGAACATGTTCTTTGTCAATAAAGTATAAAAAAAAAATGTGCTACAAAATGAAGTACACACTATACTCACTGCATGCAGTGTAAATGCTTTTTCAATCAGCCACAAAAAACATTATCCACCTCATCATTTGTTTAAAGATGTATGACAAAACAAAGTATGAATATAATAGCCCCTTTCTCACCTATTCAGCTGTGTATTAATGGGAGGTCTCCCTTTTGAAGTAGGTATAAAGCACAAGTGAATGCATTTATCAATCTCACGGAGCCTTATCAAAACCTCACAAAGTAGTGAATGAGTCTACTGCAAGTACTACAAAATGGATACACACAAATGTACTTAAAAATTGTATTCCTCTCATCCAACAGCAGCCAATAACTACATCATAATAAATTACAAAAGCTCCCATTTTCTGTTTGTGTGATCAGCTGAACAGACTGCTATTAGCATTATCACTTTGTAGTCTTAGGTTCCCAAAGGAATCATCATTGGATGAGGTATCAAAATAGCTTCCGTTCCTTACACCCCCAATGACTCCACATTCATCAGTGGAGGAAATTAAATTAAGGCCCTGACAACTTGATAATAAGGATTTGGTTGGAGAATAAAGAACATTTTTGAGGTGTAATGAGCTCCCATTATTTATAAAGCATAATTATAGAGGACGGTGTGTAAATGAAAGAATACTGCCCTCGTCGTCATTGTGATTGTGAAGCAAAGAGAAATGATGGTTAACACTGTGTGTTGTTGTCTGTGGCACTCAGTAGTTTGTAACATATCCGCTTGTAATATATTCGTTTGTGACATATTCGCTTCGATACATGTGGTTTAGCTCACATTTTGGAAGCTCTGTCTGAATCTGATCTCGTCTTTGGGTCTAACTCGTGACAGTAAAACAATATTGTTCATTATTTTTGCAAAGTTTCAAAAGACTTGAACGTGTATTCGTTTGTTTCTTCTCCTGATATCCAACGAGCTTCATCGCGTCGAAGGCGCCCACATGCATATGTATGCTTGGAAGTTGTTTGGGTTTCTCAATATGTTTATTTTAAAATCTTTTTTTAGCTTTACTCATAATGTTGTGTTATTCCAAAGTAGATTGTCTTGATGTTGGAAATTATAATGAGATTTATGTTTCTAGGACACCATCGGAAATGAGGCTTTAGTCTCAGTAGGATATTTCAAGCACTCATCTGCTGTTTTTTTTATTTATTATTTGAATCGAATAACAAAGCAGAAGATGATAGACAGGAAGAAAAGAAACAAAGGAGATTTGAGGCTTCGTTTGAGTGCCGCGCAACCAAACAATGAATAAAATGAAACATGAAAATGTTTTGAGGGAGTGGCCTCATCGTGGTGCTATCAGTATGTTTCTAAGCTGTTCATTGGGGATGAATCAAAATCAAGAAGGCTATCAATGTGGGAATTAATTCATAGTGATATATTGATAACAAATTATGACAAATGTTTAAAAAATATTGGGGTATTTTAAATATGTCTGAACTGTGCCCTTGTGTGTTCTGGGGGGCAATTTTCAGCATATTGATGATATTTAAATAGTTTTTTCTGTAATATAGGGATGTAACTATTTGATCATTGCATATTTTTATGTTATTATTATTATTCATTATTATATGAATCATATCATTATCATTATTATAATTTACATTAATATTGTCCATTCATAATTGTATTATTAAATACTTTTTAAATCAAGATTTTAGTTAATAAAAACTGCACATGGATCAGACAGCATGATATTTTTGTCTTTCGACGTGGTAACTGTGACAGATTAGGTGTAGGAGCCAGGTATGGCCTGTGTCTTTTTGTATAAACTTTTTTGGCACTTCCGGTACACTTCCGGTAATTGAGTCACGTGGTGTTGGGGATGGCCACAATGGGGTTATCAGTGGTTCAGTGATGTTGGTCTGGTGGAAGGAATGGAAGGAGAGGGGGTGAGAGAGGGAGCCTTATTTTTTGTTGACCGCTTTATATACACTATTTTTACACCCAATAAACTTACAACACTCAGCTACTGGATCGGCGTGAATCATTTATAAGCAGCGCGTCCGCAGGTTGGTCTCCCCTGCTTAGCCTCTCGGTGACTAAGTTGAAGTTGCTGATAGTCACCTACATTAGGCAACCATGAATTTGCCATGAATTCTTGAAGCGACTTAACTGGGAGACAGCAGATGTACATGTCCCCGACCAAACAGAGATGGTAATCCTGCACACCCTGCATGAGGTACATAGATGATCAGGAAGGAGGCGTGAGGGAGCGCCCTCATTGTTCACCATCGACATCGCTCCTTATTTGTGAGCGGAAGAGCACTGGTAATGTGAGTAGTATGAGCGCACGCCAGTGGTTTCCTGTTTGCCTTTCATGCTGGATTTCCAGTCTACCTGGCTGTCGACAGATCTTGGGTCCACTACCAACAGAGTAGTGCGTACGAGGAGAGGGACGAAGAACAATCGGTGTGGCCATCATTCATTTTTAAAAGGCCCCCCATGTCTGTTGGGTCTTGCCATTACCGGGGAGCAGTCAGCCTGCGGTCATTGTAGTTGTTCCTGCCAGCAACAAGTGACAAACCTGGCAACATTGAAGTGTAAAGAACACTTTAAAAAACTGTGACATGAGTAACACAGAGGAACACAGAGGTGTGACTTTTGACTCCAGTCGTCATGCCACCACAGTAATAGGTGAGGAGGAGCAGATGTGACTGTGTCTGTTATTGCCCCACTCAATGCTGAACCCCGGGAACATCTCCAGTCTAATGAAGACGACTCTGATGTTTTGAGAGAAATAGTGCGTGTGATGTTGGAGGACCTCTGTGACAGATACTCTGATCAAGACGCTCTTCTCGCAGGTAAGCCAAGGTAATACATTTTTGCTCTGAATGGTTTCCATCGTACCTTGTGTTTGGGAGTGGGTGTGCGCCCATATGCTCTAATATCCTTTTCCCTTTTTAATCAGCATCGGCATTGGACCCACACATCAAAGGAGCTGCCTCTCCTTGAAGTTAAGCGAGCTTGACTAGCTACTGAGGTGAATGACAACCAGGTAGGCCTGCAACAACAAAAACAACAGCAGGAAATTGACCACAGCTAAGCTGCTTTTGAAAGGGCTCATTAAGCTGTCACAGTCTACTGGAGGAGCATTTCTTGGACCTGATTTCATAAACCTAAAATGTGTGAGTGAGTGAATGGCTCACTTAGCACCACAGTGGGCTAGCATCTGTCCAACGGAGACCTCTTGAACCTGGAACATGCTGTTAAATTAATAATCACGCGGAAAACTTCCTGCTTGTCTCATATCTTGCTTTCATAGTTACTTACACACTCACTCATTCACACATCTCTCCAGCTCACCGACCTCCTTCCCCTGACAGTATCGAAAGGTTTAAGTTGGTGCTATGACTACTACCATTACTGCTACTGCCACGACTAATATCTCTATTTCTGGGACCGACATGTAAGACCAACACTGTTCGGCTGACATCCTTCAGCACAAATTAAAATCCATCATATTTAATCTTCTAGTTTCGTAGCGTGATCTCAGTCTTAGGTCTTCAGTGCTTGGTATGGTGAAATTGAGTGCAGCAAGTTGCGCAGCAGAACGTTTAAGGGTGATTTTTTTCACCTCATTAACAATATTCATATTCTCCCACACATTCTGTATTCATCATTAATTTGGTTCAGAATGCACTGAATGATGAATAAAAGACCAGCAATACTGTCAGAGGAAAAGGAGGCAGGCAAGCACCACAACCAGGCATTAAAATGAGAGGTTTTCTAAAGGGAATCTGGTGCTCGGAAGCTTTAAGTGATGGAATAATTGACTCCCCAACAAACCTTAAACGTACTCACTTACCAAAGCATTAGTGACAGAAACGTGTCAGTAAATCATTTTGTTTAGCCGTCATGTCTGCCAATCACTGACACAAAAGTTGATCTTTGAAACCCCAAATTTATAATTGGTGAGCAATTTTTCACGATCAAGCTATGACAGAGAAGTCTAGAGTCTGTCTGTTCAGTGCATTCTTCTTAAAATGGCATAATGCCAACTTTCGCAACTGAAGAATCATTATTTCAACAGCAGCTAATAAAAGGTGTCATGGGATTCAAAGGGTCACCAAAGTTGCTGAGTGAAGGTGAAGTAAAAGATTTAAGTTAAGTCAGTATATATTAAATAGAGCACAGGCAGGAGACTATACAAACATGTATTCATATGAGAGTGTTCTGTATTATTAATCGTATAATTGCAGAATACAATATAAAGAGTATCAAAGTAAACTCTGAAACTTTCAACAAAAACACAGTTGATTCTTTTCTCGTCTCAAACTGCTGCAAAATGAACATCTTCCCTCCAAGTTGTTTGGCCATGTGTTTGAGTTAAGATGCCTCAGGGTAACTACTAGTCCTGAGGCTTTGAGGAAATTGTACCATATAGCAGATGTTAATGAAACATTGAAATGTTGAAGTGAAAAGGTGCCTATGAAGTCGCTGAACTAAACTGTTTATAGTTTACCTTCTTGCCAAGACCTTTAAACATTTCACCTGTAGGAAATGAGAAATCTAAACTGCTCAACATATTGATCGACTGGGCCTCTTCTCTCAAAAAGTAGATCCTCCATTTGAAATGAGCTCTCACTGATGCTCTTAAAGATGGAAGCTGTTTGCTCGAAAACGTACAATTTTTTTTGCCCTTTTCAATGTCTGTCTGTCTTGTTCAAGCTTTACAAAAAGACAGTGTATTTTCACAGCAGGATCAAACTACAGCAGAGCAGAGAAAAGCCATATGCACCGTGCTTCGCCTTGAGTCAAACATCTTGAGTAGCTAATGGGGAAGGTGCTCCTCTTGTTTTGCCTGTGGAGTTTCGTCTACAGTCTTTCTTACAGTACCTGTGTCCCATTTAGCCCTTTGAGTGATTACAGCCTTACAGTAATGGACTGGTAAGTGTTGCAGCCACATCGTAGAGAAACTCTGGACATAAATGTACCCCGTCGCCCTTCAAATCAGTTATTGTATTTTTGCTGTGAAGTTATCACTGAGTGTCTCCAAACTTTTTCATTTGCTCTGCCGAAAATGTCAAATGAGATGCATCCAAAGCCTTTAAGTACTGAGGGCTTACAGCTATGTCTGCAAAATGAAGCATAGCATTAAGACGTCTTTTCCCCCTAATTTTTATTAGGACAAATATAATTTTATTGTAAAGGGATGGTTATTGCTAAAGATACATTAGGCTCCTTGCCCCGTCTGTTTAACGTCTTGGTCTGGTTTCCTGTGAAACATGACTTTAAAATTGAACAGCTCTTACAATAAATGTATTTTCTGGCTTTTAATGCTGGTCAATAAAAAGTGCTGAGTGAGGCTTCTGAATTCAGAGAGGAAGATACCAATAAAAAAAAAAAAGCTTTGATTCAAAAGTTTTTTGAAGAACACCATTCTTTCGATCCACTGCCCCGAAAAGCAAATGTTACTGCTCTGCCTGACAAATTATTAATCGCTCCCAGCTCAAACATTTTCTCGTTCTCTCCCCTGCATGGGCCAGTGTTTCATTTCTATGGCAAGCACGAGCTGCCATTTGCAGACTATGAGAGCAAATGTTAATTCGCCCCTTGCGCATTACTGTGCCAGAGGAACCATAGGGCTGGGAGCTAACATAGTGGTAAAGGGGGGGGGGGGGGGGGGGGGCTGACTTGGGTATTTACATAAGGTAATGTGATTGAGTTGTTCCCATAGATTTATCCTTTCCCTCAAAACACTTGGGTGGGGTGAGGAATAAGAGATGTCTGTGTGTGTGTGTGTGTGTGTGTGTGTGTGTGCGTGTGCGTGTGTGTGTGTGTGCCGCCTCACGTTCTTCAGTGGCTCCAACTGAGAAATGGTGACACATCCTATAGATATCATCCTCTCCAGATTATGTGATAGTCTGTCAGGATCATTGTCTTCTGCGCTACAGATGGTGCACAAGCAACTATAGAGAGCGATTAACATTTCTGAAGCAGGTGTCGGTGTGTAGTCTTGTCATCTGTTTAATTTCTTCCTCTGCTTGGTCCTTTGAGACTTGCCTCTGATTAAGGTCTATAGAACCTACCATTATGTTAATTCACCATTTTGGATATGACTGTTTTTTAAAGGAAGAGGATCATCGTTCACTTAAATATGAAATATATTGAACACCATCTCCTCTCTGCTCTGTATGTTGTTTCAGGTTTTGTTTCCTAAAATCAGGTGCATTTTGGTATAAAAAAACTAAATAAAAGTTAACCTTAGGAAACGAGAACCTTGACAAAATGCATCAAGTCTTTCGTCAATGCTTGAAAACTACAAAATAATGTGAAAGATGGAAACATTTTCAAATGAACTGATTCTTGTTTTAGTGGAAAGTCTCGATCCTCCGCTGCCCAAAATACCTCTTCTTCAGAAGCGGATTTAACCTTTGACCTGTTGTGCTACCGTTAAGAAGCATCAGGTCTGTGTCAGTAATGTTATCTGACGTTAGCATTCTTAGAAGAAACTCATTTGTGGAATAGATTAATCTACAATCCACTGAGAATTAGACAACAAAACAACTGGGACAAGCTACAAAAACATGCAGAGCACCATGCTGACATTTAGAGAAAAGTAAGATAATGTAACTTGTGCTGTGGATGTGTGTGTGTATCATTGCCATCTAATGCTGTGTTCCATTTGAATTGGGTTTTTCTGAATTTCTGAGTCGAACATTTCACCTGGAACGCCCCGTGAAGTCCAACCTGTAAAGTCTGACGAACCTCACCAACCCTGACCTGAAAATCCAAAAGGGCTGCTCCTCGCATCAACAGTAGAAAAGCTGTAGTCAATACTGTTTATTGGCACTTCTGTGGTGTCTTAATAAAGTAGTTGCATACACATTATTGTCCAACTTCCATCTGCGGACATGTTGTCATGGTGTTTGTAAGCTTAAAAGACAGGTAATGCGTTTTTACCAATTGGTATTACTAGTAACGGCTAACCTGACCAAGTTTTCCGAGTTTTTTTTATGGAACACAGTTAACTCTAATGTCACATCATTTCCAGCTCTGATTTTTTTATTTCCGAGGGAAATTGAACGCAGCATCAATCTTCCATGAGATGTTTATTAAAGAAACGGCACATTTTAAGGTCACTATAGAATGTGGTGGTGCAAGAAATAAACAGTTTTTATCTATAAAATGTTGGGCTAACAAATAGATTTTTGTTCCGGTAGTGAAGAGCTTCAGAGAATTTTGCTTAACAGACAAAGCGAGTACAGGACCACAATAGCACATTAGAAATGGACATTTCCAAAGGTCGATGTGATTGATTTTAAACTTGGGCAGCTTTTTTTTCTTTCTCTCTGCACACACTGAATGGTTGTCTCATCCAAAGCTAAATGGTTTTACACAGCAGAGAAGGAAGAGCGAAGGAGGGAGGAAAAGCAGGTCAGTTGTTGACATGAACGAATGGGTTACAGTGGTGCAGCACACACCGTAGTGACCCAGATACGACCCAGTCCAAAGCTAGAACATGCGAGTGAATATATTATACAAGGCGCTGTATCTGCATTGACTGTTCAAGATAAGCTTGAGTGTGTGGACATCAGTGCACATTTATGGATATGTGCAATGTGTGTGTGTTGTTGTGCACTCACTTAAAAACTTCTGCCCTTACAATATTTGTGTGTATTTCCAAGTAACTCAACAATGAGGGAGTGATAATGACAAAACGCTCCCAAGTGAAAATGTGATGTTCTCCATGATTTCTTAAGTGTGCAGGAGATTAAAAACGACCCCTGCACTGTGAATTATTGCCCTGATGTTGAAGCCACATGGTGGTGCTGGTGGACTGCTGACCGTGGGCCGTCAGCAGTTTGTCTGTTGCACACACACACACACACACACACACACACACACACTGCCTCCTTTCAAACCCACACCATCTCTTTCTCGCCACCTCCCGCTTTGACTTATCGCATCCTTTTGCTCGCGCCCTCCTGTTCCCCCTCCTTAACATAATGTGAGATGAGGTGAAGTGTTCTGGCAAATTAAGTGAAATTAAGACAAGAGAACAGCTCTACTCACCTATGTCGTGGGTGATTTTTATTGCACGGCCACTGATGGAGCCCTTGCCTGTGCTGTCCTTGGAGACGGGTGTTGATGACAGACTGCAGACCATGAAAGGAGTGGGAGTGTTGCATCCAGTGGAGGTGGGGGTGCCTGCACGACACATTACCATTCACCCTTTGTGGTTTGTTTTGTTCTCTTTCTCTTTTCACACGTTGCTATTTTTTTCCTCATCCCTTTTTTTTCTTCTTCCATATCCTCTTTTTGGCTATGTGCCCCCCCCCCCATCCTTGTCTGCCTTTGTCCTTCCAGTTCCCCGTCTCTCTCCAGTCTTCTGTGTTGGTCTTGTCATCTGCTGAAATCTTGAAGTCTTTTCCATCTCTCCCTCTTCCACAAATTCTGCTGTTATCTGTCCCACCACCTTTTTTTACCAACATCTACCTTTTCCTCATTCTGCCAACCTCTTCCCGTGGCACCTGTCTAATTCTCCTTGTACCCACTCTGTGGTGCCACTCATAGCTTGCTCCTTCACCCTCCCCTTCTTCCTTTCCTGGCTCTCTCTGCCCTGGCAGTCTGACAATTGTTGGAGCACACACCGCTAAGCAGTTATCACCAGCTCACAGAGACGTGTGTGAGTGCGAGTGTGTGCATGCGCTTATGTATGTTTGGTAATAATAGAATGAGAATGCGTATACGTGAGCATGTGTGTCACTGTGTGCATTATTCTATTTATATTGAGGTGTACAGCTCTTGTGTTCAGCAAAACAATACAAACAATGTGTCAGACAGGTTTCTATTATATTGGAGCTTTGTTTGACTTTTCTACCATAGTGTAATGTGTTTTTTTTTCAACAATGAGGGGTAAAATGATACAGAAATGCTACAACTCCTCTCCTACCCCTGCCAAACATCCCTGGTGTCTAGCTGCTCTGGATCCATATAAAAGGCACTAATTTCTTTGTCTTCAAGGATTTTTTTTTTTCTAGTTTTGGTCCCATCTGTCACTGGGAGGAAGTTGAAAGAAAGGAGGAATAAGCCTAGCTGGAATCCTTTGTCTATTGAAGGTAGATCACATTGTAGTAAGACCAGGACAATGCTTCTCTGGCCTTATGGGTGCTGAGAGATGAGGGATGCAGGCCAGGCCTTAGACCTCAGAAGCCAGGCATGCCAAGCAATCATCCTGGAAGAAAAGTGATTGAGGACGGCTTGAATTGCTCTTGTTGATACATTGAAATCATGTTTTAAAGCTGTAGCGTTGTCCATTCAGACGATGGGGACATGAGCGGATAGAGTCATACAGTTATCCAAGGTTATGTCTGGTAATTAATTGAAATTGTATGGTCTTTCCATGTTGCAATCAGAGAGCATCAAGGAAATTATGATGAAAAGGTGGCTTTGTTCACTCTGACACGCTTATGAAAAACACCTAATGCAGAGTCATCGTTATAATCCCCACAGGAAGGCATGCATGGAAAATAACAACCTGTAACTGTTACTCATACGCCAACTGGTTCCCTGCAGTGATCGTGTGAATTCAGCATGATAAGTCGAGCTTTTACATTTCTGGGATCAGGACCTTATTCGCAAATTTTGTGTTAGTCATGAGAGCAGTTCCACGTTGTTGCTAGACAATCACAGCGGGACCTGAAGTTATTTGGATAAGTTTAATCTTTTCAGTGTATAAAACTGCAAGACTAGCGTTAGTAACATGCAATATAAAACTCATTAAAAATTAATTTCATGGGGTGAGGTGCAGTTTCTGTAGCTGTGACAATTTACCCTCTACCTTAAAAAGTGAGTCTAAAGTCTAAAGTCATGGCATATTGGTTTATTTTTCAAGTGTGGATACCGTTCAGATACAAACTTACGGTAGAACAAAATGAACAACAGTATGGTTGGATAAATAAGGTAAATAAGGCCAACTTGTAAAAAGACGAGGCTAATCAATAGCGCTCAATATATTTAGGTGTATAAGGATTGTAGCGCATGAATCATTTTTCTTTTTTTTTTATTGTGTTAAGCAAGTGTGCAGTTATCTTACATGCTGTTTCAGGTCATCTCTAAGTGTTAGCATCCAAGTCCTTTTTACAGCGAAACAAAGAAGTGCTTATGGCTGAGGCAGAGGGGAAGCTTTTTGCATTGGAAAAACAAAATGAGCACTAAAGTGTCTTGGGGATAAATGGAAAAAGGAACAGCATTAGGGAGGTGTGCCTTATCTCCCCCCCTCCCCCCCCCCCTCCCCCCTCTATGCATAACTTACAAATTATCAATGTTTTTATTTTCCCTTTTGCCACATATTGGTTGGAGGGCCCAGGAGACCTATTAAGGAACCAAGGGAAGAAAAACACCAGATTTCATCTGATTCCCCGGTGGGTAGAGTCTTACAATCTTAAGAACACTTTCTGGAAAGCGTCCATAGCAGTACAAAAGTTTTAGTGGAAGTTTTGTTTTTTTCTATAGTATTGATCCACTTAGCATTTACTCTCCCTGGTGTCTACAGCAATAGTGAAAATGAGACAGGCCTAAGGCAGCATGTGCGCCAGTGTGATTTTTTAGAAGTTAGACCACTCAAGAGATGCTACCTTAGCTCAAACTAGAAATGTATCGCGAGGACAGTTTGAAAAACTAAAACATTAACATTTCGGCACAGAAAGGTCTGCATCAGAAAAGATGACGAATTAGCCCAAAATAAATGAGCCACTGATATATTAGGAAAAGGCTATTGTCATGGTGCTGCAGCTGTGATGAAACGAAACGAGGAACCATAGATTGATGATATTCAATTATTCCGTTTATAATTCTGTCACTCAGGAGGACACTAAACCTCAGTGTCTTTTGAATTGTCAATGGGCCGTTGCACTCACGGTCCACCCACACAAGGGTTCTCACTTATTGTTCATGATTAAACCTCCTCTTAGAACTATGTGGATGGACTGTGCTTGACTGAGATTTCCCTCACTTCCAATTTTTTTAAGAGCATAAACCTTCATCATTTTGGCCCTTTATCAGAACAAGATTGAGGTGGCCTGATTATAATATTTGCAACATAATTATATACCCGCTTATGCATATGTATTGTAATGTATTTGAAATTGTGTATATGGACATGTTATGTAAAGACTAATGTTTTCGTTTTGAATATATGTCACCAGAAGATGCCTTGTATTTTTGGTGTTTGACCTATACCTGTGCGTGGCACAAAACAAATGTAATAATGTATTAAATTTGGTGACCTTACCTCAGCATAGCTCACTCAAACTCAACCTAAGCAGACTTCTAATGAGCCAGAATAACTGAAAACTGCAAATCCATATGGTTGTATGACTTATGACCCATTTACTTCATAAAGGCTGGTGGTGAGCCTGCTTTTGGTGACCTGAAGTTATTATTTGCAATAAAAGGTCTGGATGATAGTCACAGTCCCAATGTTTTTAAACAGTGATTGCTAGCTATCAAAGTGATTGTGTACACTTACAACTATTTTTGACCAATTCAATATTGTACCATGAATAATGCAAACTAAAACATGCTTTACGATGTAAATGCTTTGGTGAACAACCTCACAATGTTTTGTGTGAATGTGTACAAATTGTTCTTACATGGGGTTGTTTGAATTTTTTTTTAAGAAAACAGTAATATTTACTTCATTAAAAAAATAATGGCATCCATGGTATCAAAATGACAGGCCAAAAGTAAAATATCCACTATTTTATGTTACAGGGATACACATGTTGGAACAGAACACAATAGGGATGTGATGTTAGGAAATGTGTATTTTTCTGTCAGTGTCAGAGGTTGAAAGCAGATGACTGAATCCTTTGCAAGAGAGCATTTTGCCCATAGGATTAAGATTGGATGGCTGGGTTTAAACCTGTCAAAAGAGCAGACTCAAATCCCTCACTCACAAACACTTTATGGTTCTCACTTGAGGTGCTTGTGAGCAGTGGTGGAAGGAGATATTTCTTTCATGCCACTTACTTCAGAAGCCATTCAGCACATCAACTGGATTGTGGAGGATTTGTGGGGGCACCGAGCAAAGGAGCTAAATTCGAGGGAAATTAGTTATCATGTGTTTCTTTCACATTTGTGACAGTCCTGGTACAATTCACTCTATTAAATCCTCTCCTTTTCATAGTGTAGAATGTTGAATTAAAATAAGTATGTAACAGTAAATATGTATATACAATATTGCATTCTTCTCCAGGGAAAAATAATTGTAGTCTCCTTATGATCCTCTGCTCAGTTTGTAAAGGATCATTCTGGATCAAAAGTGTCTCAAACTATTGGCTGTACATATTTCAAGTGAAAGTCAGGGCTCACCAGTAATTGGGAGGGCACTGGTGAGCTGAGCCAGAGACCCGGAAATGCCCTCCCGTCCTATGGTTCTTGCTCCACTAATTCCTCCTGACCGCGCCAACACCATTTCTGTGTTCGTCGACTCTTTTCGGACAGTGTGCTCACCTCTCACCAAGCACACGGAGGCTAGCGCACTCGATGAACACTTCCTCTGCTCGGTATCTCACAGAAGTATCCTTGTCCGCCTGGGCATGACAGGCAATCATCATGAAACACTCACCTTTCACCTGATGGCAACACATCAACTGCATGTCATCCTGGTGTTCCCATGGCTCATCAAGACATAATCCACACATTCCCCAGGAGTTATTTTGGGCTGGAGTCATCACTGTCATGCTGTGTGTTCTCTGCATCAGAATTTCTTCTTATTAATATCAAGATCTGAAAGAGGCCTTTTTATAAATCCCTCTATGACTGCTAATCGTCTTTTTGTTGCTCCGAAATTTGCCTTGAGTACGTTGAAATATTTGAACTTTATGCAACGGATTTTGTACAGACCGTATGCAACGCAAATTAATAAGTGATTGATGAATGCGCTGTGATACAGCTCGATATGGCATATTAAGCTATTATTGGTAGCATGCTAGCTGTGTAACATATAGAGTGCATGCATAGTGGTGCGTACGTCTTTTAACAAAAACATGTCATAAAACTGGCTACATACCTGGCAGGTCAACACACTGTGTACACGGATTTACGGCCACAAAACAAAACAGTGTGAAACATGAGTCGTGAGGGTGGAGTCCAGGATATGTGCGTGTTGCTTCCCATTCCCATTCCCATTTCGAAAACTATCCAACTGGATGCAGTCCGTCTCCCATTGTCCCGGTCAATGCAGATCCACCCTACTTTTCATGTCTGTGTTCCCGGTAGCATATATATATCGTCCCCCTTCTGTTCAATTCTCGCCAGATCATCTGTTCTGCTTCTGCTTCTGCGTTCCAGACTTTCTCTCTCTGTCTGCCTTTTACACTCTGCTCACCTTGCACCGTCCTCTCTACCTGACAGGTTTTTACTTTTGACTGTTTGCGCACTCGGGTAAACTTTTTGGGTTCAAACCGATATTACCTTTACACTTTTGTTCTCTCAAAGAATCATTCAGCTCCCAAATAATACTTAAATATGGAAAATAATTAACTGAAGCATAAGAGTATTTGTGTGTGGCTGTGCTTTGTGTGCATGTGTCTTAAGTGTGATGGTGAGCAACGGAGGGGTAAATTGGAGAGGACAAATAACAAAAACAGGAAATCATTTTCTGAGACATTATTTGAGTGGAATTACAATGTCTTGTTATTTTGCTAAATTATACAGTGTTTGCATAAAGAGCACAACACTTGGGAATTGCTGTGTGTACCATGCAAATATTACCCTCTGTGTACTCTGTCCACCAGTTGCTGGTTATAATTTGGAATATCTTCAGCGCAATGAATACTGATTTATTAGCGATAGTAAAATTTTATAGCTTACAGGCTGCTCCAACCTGCCTGCTCCACCGTAAAGAAAGGAGACCATGCAGTAAAATTGTAACTGAACTTGAACTTTTTTATAAACTCATACAGAATAACAAAACAACACAGAATGCATTAAGGGATGCGCACGTCTGAAACAGCAGTCCTTAAGTGTATTTATAGTTTGGTGTGTGTGACTGAAAACAGCGTGCCATGAAAAGGAGCGAGAGAGAGAGAGAGATCACAAATCTAGCTTCTTATATGCACTTGGACCCCAAGCCTGGATAAAAAGGACATAGACTGACTCTTCTCTAACTTAACCCGTCGCCCCGTTAATATGTCTACTTTCATACAGTAACACCAACTAAATCTAAATGATATGTTTTTGCATTTCTTACAGTAATAGGGAACTCCTTAACCTTGAGGTTAAGGCTGAACGATTCAAATCGTTTTCAAATCTCCATTTTTGTACTGCAAAAGCCGTGGTTCAGTTAGTCTATAAAATACATTAATAACAAAAGTCTTATGCTCGAAGAGGTGAAAGTATTTGACGATTGTAGCGGATAAACCTTTGAGAGCATCCTAGCGTTGTTTTAAGATTCTCACCCATGGAGGTGTTAATCAGGACCATGACGATTCAGGGTGCAAAGCTGTCAACGGTTTAATTAGGGCTTGTCAGACTTCTAAAACTTGTTATGTTGTCAGATGTGTCAGAGTGGTTATGTTGGAGAAAATATACCAGTTTATCAAGCAACCCTTTTTTGGAGGGGGTGGGGTGTTGGAGACAATTGGACAATTCAGGGAAAGGGCAGAGCAAACATGCAAACTTTTCAAGTACACACACACACACACACACACACACACACACACACACACACACACACACACACACACACACACACACACAGTTAAATGCACCTAAAACTTCCTCTACAGTAGAATAGTTTGTTTCAATGAATATAAATTAAGCTTAGGAGATAAGAAACTTGCGGGCACAATTATCCTCAGGTAGCTCTGCTCCAGCTAAACTGTTTCGGGTGTCTATCTGAAACTTAAATGCTTAATCAATCCAGGGAGCTGCAGTGGGCATTCACTATACATGCCCATTTATACTTTTAAATGCCAGATGACTCGATAAAATGTTGTGATATAAATTCACATACTGCGAGCCATTTAATTGAGGAGAACCATTAAAGATCTTCAGTGCATTGGGATAGGAAAAGTAATGGCAGCCCGCAGGGGAGATAACTTTGACAGGAAAGAACTCCAAAGTGAGATTCTCTGGATATACAGACTTAATTCTGTGTCACCAGGAGGCCTAAATGAAGAATTACATTTACTGCTTTCTTGTAGACCTGAAGTGATTTTTTTTTTTGTGATCAACTCTCACAAATCTCAAGATGAAAAAGCTTGTATTTCTCTAAAATATGGGCGCCTTGATCTGTGTAGTCTCTGCCTGGCGTTGTCATGACAGACTTGTCTTCGTGTTTCTAGTATCATTGATGATGGCTCTGTTTATTTGAAGTGTCCCAGTAAGCCATGCCACTGAGCCAGCAGGCACAAACCAGTGCCTTGGAACTTGCACAAAAGGACGTACATCTTTTCTTTGGAAATCTACCCTACCTGCCTCGTTTCTAGCACAGTTTTAAATAATCATGTTCATCTGATCCTATCTACCCGTTTTATCAAGGTTGACCTTTGGAAACCATTGAGGCTGCACAATGAGGGAAGCTTGAGCCAAATGTGTGTACTTGTTTCTCTTCTGCATTCCAAATGAATGAATAATCAGAGAAATTCAACCTTAACTTATTATGTGGTTGAACCTTCATGTTTGTTTGAAACAAATAAAAGCACTCTGCAGCCCTATTTTTTATGAAGTATCAGGTAATTAAATCTCTCTGCTGCACTACTCAGCTAAGGTAATCTCATTTGAACATGCCATGTCATTTTTTTTATTTTTACCTTGTACACATAATAACTCCAAAATTACTTGTGTTTCAACACACTCAAGAAAGTTGTTCAAGTGTTGTTCCGATAGACTTATCAGAGGTACAACAAACTAAATTAAAAAGTAAATAATACTTTTTATTATTTTGATGCTTTGCCAAATTTAACAAGTGTGTTTTTTACTCAATAAATTAAGGTGCAATTTACCCAATACGTTAGATTACACATTCAAGATTCAAGCCTTCAAAACACGCTATCAACTTTATTGTGGTTTCGGTCTTATCCAACCACTCCAGCATACCACACTCAGATACATGCAGATATGACATGTTGGCTGTACTCCCACTAATATTAATGTACACGTGCCATAGTGAGAACCCTTCCTATCATATCGAGGAGATATGTGGATTCACACAGAGGAATGTGGATTGTGTATTCGAAGAATGCGGCTTCTGTGTCTGTGGGGGTTCTCAGATTGCCAACATTAGGTCTTGCCCCTCTAAGTGTCTGCACTCAACTGTGGTTGTTATACACATGGCAATTGTTAAGCGATGGTAACAATGCTGATGAAACTCTGGGAAACGTTTATATGAAACTGCAGTAGAAGACAAGCAACAGGACTGTGCTGCAAGCTTAGCTGAGAGTTGGCAGATGGATCCCAGAAAAAGAAGAAGTCAACTTGTTGATGCATGCATGCATGCATGCACACACGCACACACACACACACGCACACACACACACACACACACACACACACACACACACACACACACACACACTGCACATCAGTCTGTGATTAACCTCAATGTGACCATTCACACTGGGCTTGGGGAGAAACTACAGCTTTCAGGACAGCTAACGTTGTGCAATGTTTTCAGTTATTTCAGGAATTTTTGCTATTGACGTATTATGCTCCCATGGCAATAAAAACACAAGGGGCCGTTACCTTAATGCAGTTAATTGGCATAACAGGACTCACCTCCACATGAACTTGGCCCGCATCGATTCTAGCTATTGTTATGATCATGTTCAGATGGGCATTGTCATAACAAAGAGGTCAGGTATATTGTGGCTTTCCATTTATTATGAATTGCTGCTCTGAAACCCCACTGTCGAATTAGCTATTGATTAGGGAGGTCTGATGGTAGATGGGTTTGATTATTCATGTGAGGACTTACCTGGGCAGGATCGATATGGCCCCGAGGATGGGAACTGCACACATGCTCATATGTCGATGGAGGCACACACACACACACACACAGGCAGGCACACAGAGAAAAACAGGACCACCGCAATAGATCATATTCAAACCTATGAATTGCCTAAATCATTTTCATTATCTTAATTAATTGTCTTCTGTTTAGATTTCATTACACACAAATTTATGATTTATAGAGGAGAAAATATAGTCGATTTATAAAAAAAAAAAAGTTTTTGGTTTTCGTTGAATAAAGAAGTTCATTGCATCATTTTGTTTTCTAATTCTGAACCGTGCAATCTTGCTCTCAGTAGAAAGAAAACATGTCAAAACAGCAGCAGGAAGCTTGCAAGTAAGCTTGCAATTAAAAACTGAGGAGCGCCATCACATTATTGTAGACAGAAATGCGGGAAATAGCTAAAAACCGGCCCCCATTCCATTTGTCATTGACAGAAATAACAAACCTGACAAGTTAAGTAAACGACAACACAATAGAAACACAAACAAGGGCCTATTACCTGTGGAAGATTTCATGCTTGTTTCTGTACTGCCGGTGGAGCGGTAATGGACGGACAATGATGGCAATGGAAGCAATCTCCTCATCTCAAATGAATGTACATCTGCTGGATTGTTTCCCCCAAAGAAATGAAGAGGAAAAACCCCATCAATTAGCAGGCACTCACAGAGGCACAGTGTGATGGGAATGACAATAATCAAGGCCTCCTCCTCCTCCTCCACCCCGGCGGCCGACGTCAAGCTTCCAGCTGCTATAGCGGCAAAACCAGTGCCCATCAACTATGCATTCCCTCTTACAAAGACAGAAATACTTTCAAACAAGTGTGGTCATATATTTTGTCTTTGTTCTCCCTTGTAGATGTTTGTGTGTGTGTGTGTGTGTGTGTGTGTGTGTGTGTGTGTGTGTGTGTGTGTGTGTGTGTGTTCATTTGTGAGTATGAGTGCAGAATGTTTGATTCCATGCTTGATTGTATTAATATTAGGACCCGACAAACACTGTTTGATAGAGTGTGATACCGGAGCAATCAGTGAAATACGACACTTGAGTTCAGTTGGGGGGGGGTCTGGAGGTCGATGTATGGAAATATCTGTGTGTATGTGTATCCAAATGATAACGCAGGCACACAGAGCAGCAGGTGAGTCTACTCCCACCTGAGCACCCTGCGGTGAGGTTCCAGATTTCACTAAGGAAGAGCAGAAGGCCTTATCAAAAGCCCCCGGTAACAACAAAAACCTCAGCTGCACAAAGGACTCCTCGGAGAATAGACGAAGCTCTCATTTAAAGAAAAGACTGCTGCATCTGTTTTCACTGTTTGTTCTAATTCCACACAACATGGGGCCCTAACTGTATTTTTTTCCAGTGCGAGGAATTGGATAGAAATAGAAAACATACAGAGCTTCCCAAATGCCACATTAGTCATTCTATCTTTTGTCATGTGACAAAAAACATTTCAGTGTGCACTCTGACAGATGAGGTACAACAAAGATCTCATGCAAATGAATATGACTGCATTTATGCTAATCTGTTGCATTACTTAAAGGTGATGGATCTGACATGAGTGGTAAATTCTTTGTGGAGCCCAAATCCTCGTTTTCACATGTATCAAAATGTTTTGCTCAGATGCTTTAAAACACATTTTGTTAATGTGATGCAAAGCTCAATTTAGTCAAAAATGGCTATGAGAAAACAAAATAAAAAGGGAAAATGCAAAACCTCCATCAAAAGTTCAAGACATGTTTTGTTGCTTTGCATCCACTCTCTATTATTGCACCATGGGCTCGGTAAGTATTTAATCCGATGCATGCAGCAAGTATGATGAGAGTGCATTGCATTCTGTACTGCTTTTCTGTTAATCCTTGGACTATTATTCACTTTGTGCCGAAAGTGGAGGCTACAGAAACTCAAAAAGATTAGAACGGGAACAAACTAAAAGTAAAGGCAACGTCATAGAGCGCCATGATTTTCTACCTTGAAGTGGTTGGAATTTAGACAAGAATCTATGATAATGACTTTGATTAGTTCAGGAACAAAAGAGTTGCTCCAGAACATTTTTTTGGACCAAACAGTTCTGGGGACTCCCTGAGAGGAACTGTCCAATGGGGATCTCCCACCAAGAACTAAATAGCCTACCTTAAAGGGCTTTTATCTGTTTGCTTCCGCTGAAGTGACATAAGCCAGCTGACGCCACTTGTAAACATCTCCAGCTGGGAGAGCTATGTTCCACTAGCTAAATAAATAAAGTCCTAATTACATGCTACAATAATATATACACAAGCAAAATAGCTGTTATGCAAGTACCTGTTGCAATTTCAGTTCAAAAACGGCTGTGGTTCCTTGGCTCACTGGGTGTGCTTTGTGCTACTGGCCAGCCTTTGTGCTATGGGGTTAGCCTTTGTGATGATGTTTCTGGGTTAGCATTTGTGCTACTGGGTTAGTCTTTGAGCTACTGGCTAGCCTTCGTAAAGACGTTGCTGGGTTCGTCTTGCACTACTGGTTTAGCCTTTGGGCTGACATTGCTGGGTTAGCATTTGTGCTACTAGGTTAGCCTTTGTGGTGATGTTATTTGGTTAGCATTTGTGCTACTGGCTAGCCTTGTGCTACTGGTTTAGCCTTTGTGCTGACTAACTGGATTAGATTTTGTGCCACCGGGTTAGTTTGCTAAACAGTGGCTCTCACTTGTTCTTTGGCTCAGTGGGTATATGCTCATGAACAAATTGACAAATGGGCTGTTTTTTTTTCCGCTATGAGCTGTTTTTTTGTATTTTTGTATTGTCTGATGTTTTAAAGGTTTTCAAAAATGTGTTTGACCAATCACCGTACACTTGCGTGACTCATAGTTCACTATGTGCTGGGAGAGTACAAGGTTCCTCAAAACGGCTTTTTCATAAATGTTCCTAGTTATTGCGGTGTGGAGACAATAAAGGGGGGGGGGGGGGTTACTCTAAACAACTTAACCATAAAATACTGGTGCAGCTTCTGTAATTTCTTAACAGTACATTACCTTATATTAGATTACTGTTTTTTACTGTAATTTTACGGTATATACTAGCATGTTCTGCTACTTTTGCATTTAATTCCCCACAACAACAAAAAGAAAGCACAATAATTCCTATACAATGCAATATTGCTTAAGTTCATTGCTTGTCCTCCATCATTTATACAGCTGACTTTCTAAGACAGATAATATTAGGGAAATTTGTATTCCAAAACTGAAGATGTACTGCCTGTTTAGAAAGAAAATTAGAATTACACACATATTTTACACATGTAACTGTGACCTGCATGACCTACATGGCAGTGTAAAGGTGAAAGAGAAGAGAAGGAGAAAGAGAAAGGGAACAGTGAGAGAGGATTTGACTGCCTCACTTCTTCATCGTCTTAGAAACACACTTTAGCAACTCCAGGTCTCCACTCCCTTTTGAACATCGACCCGTTCCTTCTGGTTTGTAGTTCTACACTTATTGTGAGTCGCTTTGGATAAAAGCGTCTGCTAAATGACTGTAATGTAATGTACAGTCGGCTCTATAATAGCACAAATAAACACAGTTAGTTAACCAATGTTACATCTTCACACTGTACTTGGTGATTCACTTTACTAAAGTTAACTTTGCTGGCTAATGTTACAGAGCTTGATATTTTTAACAACCTGATGTAATGAAACAGAACAAATTAAACATTATCTGAGGCATTAACTGTTAATTTACATGCAAAGGATGAATATTCAACTGTATGTTACAGTTATGAAATACTGTAAGACACCGTTGTAAATCCACCGTTAATTTACAACAATTCGAACTATGAAGAAGTTCCACCAGTCTGAAAATGCCTATTGCCCTTGTGCTGCTGCTGGTGGTAAGAAAATCACAGTACAGCAGCAATAATCAAGACGACAAACTCTTTTGTTATTGTCAGGGAGTTGTTATACATTTTCATCTCTAACTTCACACTTTCAAACAAATAGTCATCCTCTCCTTTGAAGTGCTGCATATTTTGTCCTTTCCCTCGCCGGAACACTCTTCTTGGCAACTCTTGACGCACAAAGCAACACCCAAGGTCAGTTTGGTCTCCCTGGCAACACTGAATACATTTGGCACATAGTCAGGCTATTTAATCAAGACTGGCTCTCTGTGTGTCAGATGAACATGGACATTCCTTTTATCTCTAAAACTGCTGAGTGAGGCGGACACCCAACTCGAAAAAGTGCGAGGGATGGAGAAGGCGACGACATGCGTTTTTGAGAGAAGGAGAGGGAGAAAGTGAGAGCGAGAATCTTATGGAGCATCGCTAGTGTGGCTGCTAGAAGTCCTTGATGATGCCTTTGTATTGATCAGACTGTATCATGGTCACCCACGGTAAATCTATTCACAGATGACCGCTGCAGCTGAAATGCTTTTGGAAAATAGGGCAGCAAGCAGAATAAACAGAAAACATTCTGCCAACTGATTTTCAATCCACTTAACCTCGCCACTCCTCATTCGAACAATAACAGGGCAGGAGAAAGTGACAGAGAAACAACGGATGGGGGGGGGGTAATTTTGCATCTCATCTGTTGACAGTCAAGCATGTTGTTATCATTGTGTGCTGCCCTCTAGTTTATCTCCCTCTAGAAGATAGTGGCCTGCTACTCGTGACTATAGGGCCAGACAACCAATTATCTATGTGCCCTCTATCAGATGTGATTTATATCACTAGGTTGTCCCTACTCCGCTGTCCCCTCTCCGCCTGTGATCAATCATTCCCTGCACAAACACAAAACAGGCCTTTAACAAAAATACAGTTAATGTTCTGAATTGCCTGCAAAGCTGACTGAAGATATTAATCAGCTCAGATCTTTGCAGAAATAAGGCAACACTGACATTGAGAGGGAGCACAAGGTGGAGGCATTGATACTCTAAATGTCACCTGCTGTGTCAAAAACCTAAATTCAAATTATTTCAGCAAAAAAAAAAATACACTGTTGGAGGCTTTGTCATGTTAATACGTTCATATTTATATCAAAGTAAAGTTATATTCGTTAAGATTTTTGTGACACCTGTGATTGCAGGTTTTAACAGCTTGTGTGTTTTACTGCTACAGATCCCAGAGCTTTGTTGGACATGACGGGTGTATTGACATCTGTGTAGGCTTGAGTCACAAATGCAACAGAAGAGCAACTCGTGGATGTGTTGACAATGCAGCTAAATAAAGCGTGGCGTGAGAGGATTTATTGCAATTTGTTGTTTTAATAAAAGATAAAGTTTTGGGTTTTTTCCATCAAACCGCAGAGGCAGCCTTTCGCCTGCAGCTCTTTATTTAACAGCTCAGTATTTCGTCTTGTTACGTTAATCCCTTGAAAATAATACATGATCCGATGGCAATAATTGCCAAAAATGCCCATGTCTTGTTTAGTAGATGCATCAGCGAAACACTAAACTGACAAATATACTGCATTCCCTAAGGCCGTTTCACAGGAAAAGACACTCTGTGTTTTACCAGTTTACCACTTAATGTGAAACAGCACGAACAAAAAATGTTTGATTAGCAATAGCAGTAACTAAATACAACTGAGACCTGAAAATCACTTTGCAGGGAGGCTGCTATGAATTTGATTAATGTTGAGACAATTAGTACAAACCGGCATTGTTTCCTGTGAATCTCTTGTGTGTGTGTGTGTGTGTGTGTGTGTGTGATGGTAACTTCTTTATTTCGGAATCTCACATAGGAATGGCAGACTTCACTAATAACCAAAAAAATCCTAATGCGGGGTATTTACTAAATGTAAATTCACTTACTGGGTTTTGCAGAAATAAATGATGAACTTAGATACTATTAAAAATGGGGTTTTATTGTCGCTTTGGTAGCTGAATGTTTTCAGTGCACGCTACATAACCGCAACAACCATAGTTTGATTCCTCAACACCTTTGTTGCATGTCATACCTTTCTCTCTCTCTCTCCTTTTTTTTCTTCTTCACTGTCAGCTATCCAAGTTTTAATAAAAAAGTGGTTTACTATAATGAAAATCTTATTTTGAATTGTTTTTGGTCACTTGAGGACAGCATAAACAAGCTTTACACACAACCTGAAGATATTGTCTTCTTGGCGGGCTTGTCTGCAGATAGTTGACGATTCACACATTAGGCGGGAGTCAAATTAGCATTAATTTGCTGCTGTGTTTCTGGCCACCTGGTGACTTCAGTCTTCAATCTCTTTTAACTTGTTTTTTTCTTTTTGGTCCCTATCAACTCCTGAGGGAAACATTTGGCTCTTTAGCTGCTAAATGCCCACCAGCTAAGGATTATAGCTTGAATATTTATTCATGCACTATAGGATGATCGTTGATGTTTATCCATTCATAATATGTCAATTCATGACATCTCTATTATGTATTTAGAGTGACATAAGATATGTAATTAGTTTGTGCTTTTCGAAGCTATAATTGTTTCAGCACTCCAATTAGACCGCTGAAGTGAAAAAACTTGATACACTCCATCTGTTAACACGGAGTTAACACCAACACAGTTTAGAGCTTAACTTTGAGGCAGCGCTGTGCTAAAATCTACAGCACTCGACTATGTGATGAATGTGAATCACTCCTGGTCTCGGCCTATGGACACTTTGAGAGCCCACTAGACTCCATAAAGCCCTTACAGCGGCACAGGTATGGAGAAAACAACTCCCCCGAGTATCGTTGTTATTGTGAGAATGTCGTGAATATTTCAGGATCATGAGGTGATCAATACCAGAAGGCTGGCTGGTTAATGATGTAGAACCTGAGTGTCGTCTGAGAGCGCTCTCCTCTCCAGACTCAGGTTTTTGGACTCTCCTCTTTCATTAAAGACGTGATCAGTAAGCGCAACATGTCTCTCTCACCCAAGGGCACGGTTTAAAGAAGCTTCATGGCAAAGAAACTTTTCTCACTCTTGGAGTGCACGCAGTAGACACAACTGCACGCGTGTGGAAGGAACACACTGGATGAAAAAAGTGAATATCTTATTTAAAATTAAATAGATTTTTCTTTTTGGGTAAATAGGCCACAGGGCATTTTGTTCCTGTTGAAAGCAATATCTGGGTTGAGTTTGGCTGGTATAGCACAGGTTCGCTGCTCTAGTATCGTACAAGACAGTTTAGTTGGTAGTGCTGATAGTTAGGGCTGGCTCAGGTTTGCCTCGGACCAGCCCCTAGATAAGCTGCTGTGGGCCTAGACTGCTGGGGGACTTCCTAGGATACACTGAGCTCCTCTCTCCTCTTCTCTATCTCCTTCTGTATGAATTCATGTCCAGCGCTAATTACTAATTTTGCTTCTTCCACGGAGTCTTTGTGGGTTCTCGCCACGCAGGTTTCCATGGATCGTGGATATATCTGGACCCTGGTCCTTCCTCCCGCCATGGCCCTGCTGACACCTGCTGCTACTACCATTCTTTTATTATAAAAATGATTAATTCTATTACCGATACCATTAACGCACATTACTGACTTTGCTTCTTCACCAGAGTCTCTGTGCTTTTTCTCCTCGCAGGTTTCCGTGGATCCTGGTTATACCTGGACCATGGTCTCGCCTACTGCCGTGGTTCTGTCATATACATTGAATGTGTTGTAACTCTGTTATGCTGTTCATTCTGTACACATGACATCTATTGCACTTCTGTCCATCCTGGGAGAGGGATCCCTCCTCTGTTGCTCTCCCACAGGTCTCTTCCTCTTCTTTTTGGGGGAGTTTTTCCTGTTCCGATGTGAGGGTCCTGGGACAGAGGATGTCGCATGTGTACAGATTGTAAAGCCCTCTGAGGCAAATTTGTGATTTTGGGCTATACAAAAATAAATTTAATTTAATTGAATTCAGCACCAAACTGTTCTCTGCTTTTTACAGATTGTTGTTTGTGCTTGTTGAAAGGCTGTGGGAATGGTTTTGTATTGTTGACACCGTCCTGTTGAATTTCGCTCAACCACAAGGCCAAACACGGTGTAAGATGCTGCCTACGACTTTCACCAGTTTTACATTTGAAAGTAACTTTGTTAATTTTCTCCACTTCCAGAGATGTCTTCCTGCCTTACGCCGCCTCTCTCTTTTTGTTCCAGCCTAACACTTTTGCCAATGAACACGACTGCCGGCCAAGAGGATTGACAGAGCTATGCTCTCTATTAAAACAAAGTTTGTGCTGATAAAAAACAGTCACGCTCGCCCGCCCCCACACCAATGCAACGGTCAGACTCTGAGTTCTTCTCCGTTTGAAGTGACAGAGGAAATCTGGATAATTGTATGATTGATTCTCTTGTGTTCTTCTTCCACTTCACCGGGCAGGCTTTATTTAGGAACTGAAGAGGGAGAGAAATCTTGAGATACAAGATGGTTGAGCCTGCAGAGACTCACATGTGAGCTGCATGGACACTTAAATGCACACACACACACACACACACACACACACACACACACACACACAAACCAACCAACTATTTTTGGAGTGTGGTTGCGCATTGTTGAGTGTGTGTGTGTCTGTGTGTGTGTGCATCAATGAGTCAACTGACTCTTTCTTTGCCCTTTGTCTCTCTGCCACTTCCACCTCAGAAAGCCAAGGAAGATCACATTAAGTGGGGCTGCTGTTGCGTGGCTGCATTTGGCTGAGTGCTGAGGGAGATATGGGGCAAGGCATTACTCTAAGTCAGTCCCTACAGGCTTCAGCCGATCCAGAAACAACAAGGCCAGTGTAATTCACAGAGCCAGACATCCTCACTTCAGTGACTCAGGGCCTGCTATAAGCTCATGTTCTCTTTTGAGAGGGGACATTGTCACATATTGAACAATGTGTGTGAGTGGTTATCAATGTGCGTGGATTGATTTGTTTGTGAGAGCGGGCTGATTACAACTATTACATAAAACCCTTCAAAAAAAATACATGTATTCCATGTTTTCTATTCCACATTCAACCAATAACAATGATTGACAAAAACAAACAATTGAAATACTTTAATTGGGTTTAACATGTACCATCTCCAACTCTTGCAATACGTTAGCATATTTAATTTCCGGTAACAAACCTACCACAGCTGACTGTCCCTATCCTTAATGAAGAGGAACTCAAATTGGTTGGTTGCTGAGCATCATGAAGGCGGGTCTTATCTCATGTGAGCCTGTCATGGGTGTGAAAGTGAACTAGCATTTAAGAATTAAAGGTTTATCATTCATCCACGCTGTAGTCTGTCACTCTTTTTGCCTTTGCAACTTAAAAACCCACATCCCTGTTACATGTGCAGATGTACTCTTCCTCCCTGAAGTAATCTGGTTTGGTTTCCGTCTGTGTTTACATGTTAACCTAAATGAACTGAGACAGATGCCGACCTGTACGGTTGAGGACGCACCGGAGGACTGCGGGCCCAGGTGGGCTTCAGGAAGGCTGGCGTCTTTTCTTGCACACTAGTCACCATTGACACTCGGTGTACATTGCAGCTTGTTGGTTGCTGGTATAGGCAAATTTACAATCCATAAAAGAGAAAGTAAGTATGTGAGTTTCAAAGTTACAAATAGATATGGCTTGAAAAGATTTAAATAAATTGTGTTATTCACTTTAGATTTGTGCAAAAGAAACAATCTTGAACCTTAAATGTGGGGGCGCTGGGGGCAGCAGGACCTATGATCTGAAAGTCATTAATGCATGTGCACAGTCAGGGAAAATGTTTGAGCATGAAGTCAACGCAGGGCACCGACACTCCCACCTGCTCCAGTGGTGCAACTCAGTGGCCTACAGCAGAACAGTGCAGTTGTGTGGGTCCGTTCTCTGTCTAACTGTATAATTGAGAAGAACGATATTGCAGCAAACAGAAAATACATTTCCTCTTAAATGATTTCTTTATGAATTATAAAAATAACTTAAAGATGTGTTCCGTACGTGGCACAAGATTTGCACAATCATGGAACAGGATGTGAAAATCAATTTTCACATTTTCCTCTCTTAAGTGACACTAAAATAATGAAATTGGTATTATGCACAGATTGAAACAAACATAATCAGTACGGCCACAAATAAAGAGTTATTTCAGTGATACACACACACACACACACACACACACACACACACACACACACACACACACACACACACACACACACACACACACACACAGGATTATGTTAATATTAGAATCAGTGCACTATTCCTGACAGCTTTGGCTTCCTTTATATCTGAGGCACACACAAAAAAAGCTGCTTTTAAGTATTTCATCTGATATGCAAATGTTTATAAGTTGATGTCTTTATTGTCTGAAATACTTTATTGTTAAATGCATTAAGGGACAAAAAAGGTTTCCTATGAATAACTGACTTATTTAGTCTGGCTTTGTTATGATAAAACAGAACAAACAAAACAAGACATCTTGTTTTCGCATATTCTATTTAAAACAGGCTTCTTGACTGGAGTTGAGGGCTTTGGTTTGGAGCCAATATTGTTCTGATTGTGAAAAGGTTGACTGAGCGCAAACTTATTGGCCCACTGTACATGATCAATATACTTTATTCATGCCTCAAGGGCAAACGGCCCATAATTATCTTTTTAAAGATACCTCGGCTGTAATGGTTGTGCTGGAAATTCAAGATATATCCAAAAAACAACAACAAAAAAAGCATCCCCCAGCTTGTTGAGACCAATGTCTCAATGTGAGGTTTATCTCTTGGGATATGCAGTAGGCCTGGAGGACTGTTGGCAGTGAGGACAGACATGAATGCGAGCAGTAAGACCAGCAGTTGGCTGTTTGCTGACTGGGTTCAAATAACCTGTTTTTTAGGATGACCTCTTAATGTTATAACTTATTCATGCTTCACACAGACACAGATCCGACAGAGTGTGCATGCTCAGTATGACATGGCCGCAGCCAAAACATCTGGGCATGTTGCCTCTTACTGTGGCAATTTTGTCTACAACCAGATATTTACACATTACATGAACACACATCTCTCCGGGACAAAAACTTAAAACTTTCTTAATGTTTGTAGGGCAATTTGTAAGATGTGTGGGTGAACTTTATCACACTGTTACCAAATCAGGCAGTGGGTGGAAACTACCTTAAAGGGAAAGTAAATTAAATATGCACCAACAGTTGCTTAATACTGAACTTGGCTCTTTTTTGACACAGTCACAAAATGAGTGTTAAAAGTTGCAGAATAGGGACACAGATGTTACGCTGCAAGGCCAGGGGTGACCTCAAGGGCTCCCTTTTTAGGTGGTGATGATATTGTTACATTTCAACGACGGAGGCAGTCGATCAGACAGTAAGGGACATTCATTTCCCTTGGGCAATCAAAGTACCAGCACTGCCACTAACAGTATCACATGGGGTCACATGTACACAACAATCTAAAAGAGGAAAGAATTCAAATGAACTACATTCAATCATCATATGTAGAGAGAAGGGCCAATCCCTCAAAAACGTCACGCAGAAAGTAATAACAGCAGTTATGTGGGAAATTGTTTTTGCATCTACTTTAGTTGGCTACAGCACTTTGGACAAGCCGGAGATTTTTTATTATTTTGAAATAGTAGATATCAGCTCTATATTGGCTGAAGTACTGTGAACGCAGTAACGTTTCAGAACCTCCCACAGCAAAGAAGAGGGTAAGTGAGTAAATGCTGATGTGAGACGAGGGTAAGTTTCCGGCAAGCTCTGTCACAGTTGGGTTCTGCAATGCTAGTTATCAATTAAGTGGTGTCCTCAAAGAAGCCTATGTCAGCAAACAACATCTTCATTTAGTCTCTGTTGACGAGCAGAAACCAATAGAGACCCATCTTGTAAGCCTCGAGGTTGAAAGGTGTAACAGTGTATTGTCAGCCAGAGCAACCGAAGTTAACACCATGTTTGCAGATGGTATCCCAGATGGGTATCACGTAGAAGGAACATTCAGTGTTTGATTTACGCTCTGTGTTTGCTTTGCTTTGCCATAACTCAACATGCATTAGGGTTTTGACAACACAATATTTTTTAATTAGATAAGGTGAGATAAGCCAAGCTAATACTCCAGCTGCCCAACATGGCAATCATGAACATACTCACATTCTCATACACACTTGATGGACTGTCGACATAACTTGCAGAGGTCAACTCTCAACAGCCTCACCAGATGAGTCACTGCAAATCAGTCCATCTGACGCAACACCGAACTCATGATAATGACCGCACAGACACAGAAAAACTCCACAATACTAAATCACCCCTGAGCAAAACAAAACAGAATGTGTCTAATGAACATGCTTCATCAAGTAAGTCACCAACACAACCAATGATTACAAGGTTTTGCCCACAGCTGCACTGTGAAGGCAGCGTTTCTGACATGCAGCATGAAGTCAGCACGCCCAGCTGATGGTCAGTAAAAAGCTCCTCCAGATACAGCAACTGCTCGATAAGCCACATTATGTCCTCTTGTTCATGTCTATCTCTATGATGAATACATATCAACTTCCAATATTTAGCTGAGTGAAACAAGTCCTGAAGCTACTTTTCTACTGAACACACAGAGGTGAACTTGATATTGACCGTCTCATGTAACTCCCAGTAAGTATATTTCCTTAATAAAAAGTATTCTTTAAAAAAATAAACATCTGTGTCCAAATGTCAGGACTACTATAACTAAAAACTTATTATAACTTGCTACTATAACTTGCCAAAGGCACACTGTGTTAAAAAAATGAAATGAGATTTTTTTTTTAAGTATTTATTGTACTGCACTGTTTTAAAATAGACCCTGCAACACAAGACAATCCTTATATTCTATCAGAACTACACAGGCAAAAGAGATGAGATGAAGTTGTGTGTGTGTGTGTGTGTGTGTGTGTGTGTGTGTGTGTGTGTGTGTGTGTGTGTGTGTGTGGCACTCCATCCAAGATAATCACACAGCACATTGTATAAGAGAAGCACGCACTGTCTTGATTTTTATGCTGAAATTGTCATGTGATCTTTGACTTAAAGCTCACTGCTGACCAATGCATATTCAAAAAAATAAGGCTCTTGATACTGGTATTCTGTACACCGTTACACACACACACACACACACACACACACACACACACACACACACATGCAAGTGCCAGTGGATCTGCTGTGGAAGATTTTTTGTGGAATTTGCACTTAACCGAGGCCACCAGAAAATTGTTTATGGCGACATGACTTCTGTTCAATTTAAATATTTTGTGGTTGCGGAGAATGACTAAGTAATAACACATAATTTATGAGGCGGTGTCAATATCAGATTCAAGGTAAGGAGTAAAACATGCATCTAAGAGATTTGTTGTGATGTAGCCCATCCTAAAACCCACTTCACACACCAACGGCAATAAAACACAGAGAGCAATGACTTATTTAAATTGCATTAAAAATCAACTTAGAACTGTCTGCAAAGCTTGTATTTCAGAATCTGCAAGGATTTAATGGCAGTAATGATAAAACAATTCATTCAATGATTTAGCGGTTTCCCACACATCAAATACAATTGTCAAATCCTATTCCAATGGTATTTTCATTACTGGGACTTAATTCTGACACCCAAGAGTTCTGGCTAATTTTATTTCCACTATTTAATAATTTAGTTGATGTGTTGGTGGACCACATTGGGCTCGTACTACTTTATTTACTGCAGCAGTGTGAGGTCCCTCCATATCTTCTCGGCACACTGGATCTGAGGGAAACCAAGGCACCAGCAGCATTAGAGAGTGTGTGTGTATGAGAGAGAGAGAGAGAGAGAGAGAGAGAGAGAGAGAGAGAGAGAGAGAGAGAGAGAGAGAGAGAGAGAGAGAGAGAGAGAGAGAGAGACATGCACGTGCCAGCATTATTAGCGAGTAAGCCTTTTAGCCTGTTTCTCCACTACTTCTGTATCTCTCATGGAAAATGCCCAAAGACTGATACCGCTATCACTATCCGAACAAATGGGTCACAAGGCCTCATGTTGTCGCCCAGATTACTGTATTACCAACTGAGACACAGCCAGGGGGCGGAGAGGACAGGGGGGGTCGGGGTACTTTCAGCATCCCCTTCAAGCCCCCGGGGCCTCAGGTAACTCTGCGGTTTCACCATTAAGAGGGTGGGCGCACTCCCAGGTAGACGGGGGATGGGGGATGCTGCTTAGTCCTCACCATGGGGTTTTTCTTGCCTCATCAAAGAGCTTCATCCAGCTCTGCTTTCGCTGCCATGAAACGGCCGCAGCCAGGCAGCTCAATCAGACAATGCACCGATGGTTATTCCTGAGGGAGTTACACAGTATATTGGCAATGAGTCCAAGCAGATGTAAAGGCTGTCTTTACACTGGCTGTACACAGACGCAGTACTACAGGCATACTTTGCAATCACTTAGAACAACTTTGAGCAGGATGCCTTTGTATCATAGTTTGTTATTTGAGCATGACAAGATGAATGCTGAATAGAAATCCCCTGGCAACGCTATATGGTAAGAGGAGATTTCAGATCCCAGAGTGACAGTGCATTGTTTGTCTTTATGTGTATTACTTGAATTGTTTGTATAAGAATAGCTTAAATGTTCACACAAGACGACACCACCAATGCATGAATTACATGAACATATATTGTTTTCACTGACTAATTCTGTTACAATATCAATATCAATCAAATGTTTTTTTTATTTAAATTTTTTTACATTTTATTACCAATTCAAAGTCACATGAACAATAATTTTATTCTGTCTCTACACAGCGAATGAAGTGGGGACACCAGTCATGCTACATGAGCTATCTAACTAAGCGTGTGATTGGAGGAGAAAATACTCAAACAAAAAGCTATATTAAATGTGTATTTAATGTTCTTACCATAAACCAGTATGGTAAGTATTGTTGGTTCAATTTGCTTTTTTTTTAATGCATCAAACCAATGTGTACATGTGTAATAGGGAATGGAATTCATATCACTTTTATTGTGTTAATGTTGTTGCTTCAGGCTGTACATTGGTGTGATAGTAGAGATCAGGATTATTGTAGATCTGTGCTTGTTCCACTACCAGTGCAAGCCGTGTTTAATTCAGCTGAAGTAATCTTAGACTGTTGCTTGCTTTTTCAGTAAGGTCATCTTCTCTCTTGTGTGGGCAACGCATGTTGCTGCAATACATTATACTGTTCTAGCCTCTCAAGTCTAAAAAAAAAAACACAAATGAGTGGAGTATGAGAAAATGAGTTCCTTAAGGAATCACTAGCAAAGCCTTATTGCACCTGCTGTTACCATTGCTCTAGCGATCTACATTTCAAATCAACACTCACATGCATATGCAGGTCTTAATTCCTTGGAGTGGAAACTATTCCCTGGTTGCGTGATCCAACAAACACAGTTGTTAGTATTTTATTAACGTTCCTTTTGCTAGTAGTTTCTTCTGTCTTTTGCCGCTGTGCCCTCATGGTAAAGCTGCTTGTTGGTAGGTGAAAGAAGCGGCTTGTGAGACCATTGTGTCATGGAGGTTACACATGTCTGTTCACCAGCCCTCTGAGAGCTCAACCATAGTGAAATGGATTGCAGCTGGACATTACATATTGGGAGGCAAAGAGGAAAGAACTACATTAGATGATTTTCATTAACATCACTGTGATCTTGAACACTGGGTGTTTGTCAAAGGCCACGCGATATTATTCCGAAAGAGTGACATCTCCAGAGATGCATAAACAATTGATAATTCCGTCTGTTGATACCATGTCAATTGAAATTCAAGTTAATGACTGTTGTATTTTGTTTTTATGTAAGAAACCATTGGACCATTTTAAATACCCCAATTTTTGTGAAATTTAGCTGGAACATCATGTCACATATAACAGTGTGTGTACACAAACTATCGCGCATTGCAAACTGGATTATGTGAGAAAGGTAGAAGTAGAGAAGACTCCTTTAAGTGTTGTGAAAAACACTAAAGACAGCAACCTTTATTGACACTCTCCTTCTGCTATTGAGAAATGCTATCTGGGGTTTGTTATGTTGCAGTTGCAGTGTCAATGCCATCTAAAGTCATCACTTGAGTGATTGATTTATTTACGACCTTTTTCACTGCACACCATTCACAACGAGGTGAAACAACTAAACGTATGCTGCTGTAAGTGCACCAACAACTCTGTGCCAAGTTGCCACCCAGTGCTCTTCCCATGTCAAAAGAAAGAGATACGAGCATTGCACCAGGGTCACCTGGGACACATCATACCTTGCTTTACACTGAAAAGGTTGACAATGAAAGATGTGCATGTAATAGCTGTGAGAAAATTATACTAAAATTTATATTGATATATTACAAGACTAATTACAAAAAGACTGTTACAAATCACTGAATCCACAAGAGGCAAACCCCAAACAGAATACAAAAATGCCACAAAAACATATAGTCCCTCTGGAAATGTGCTGGATCAAAAATCCATTTGACTTGTGCCTGAAGCTGAACCACCCTTAGTGGGGGGTTTTATCAACTGTATGTCCCAGAATTCTATCTCGCTGACCAAATGTCCATGCAGTTTGCAGTGGGGGACAAAGAGTCCTATTAATGCTGCTTTTAGTGTATGTTCAGGGCCCACCGGGTTTTACCTACATGCGGTATACTGGACAAGGACACTGAATAGCATAAACAACCTCTTGGGAAGGAGAGTGATTTAAGATGGACCATCTTTCCACTTTGGGGATTTCCAAACTCCTTGAGTTTGTGGGACAAAAGGACAGAGCATTGTCCATGAGGTTGGTGTCCACACGATGGAGCACAGTGCTGTGTAATATGTCAGATTGCTGTTGTGTTTAACACCCACACTGGGTTATTCTGCAACAACACAACAGTGTTTTGAGAGGACATTGGAGTGAACACCAGCAGAAAAATACAAAGGCTAAATTGTTTTGTGTATAGAGGGCTCCCTCATATCCATCCCTCAACACTTTGCTTCGATAGCTCCTCCATAAACCTGGCTTTCAACACTTGGGCGTTTGATGCCTGAGGAAAAGCACTGAGGTCTAAACATGTTGCCATTATATCTGCATCTATTGCCACAGTGGCTTTAATATTGATCTTTTTTACACTGTGGGCTTTTGTTACTGTTCAGTAGGCACCTGAAAAGCTTTAATAATTTCAGTTTTTTGTAAACATTGGGATTCCTACTTCTTTATATGTGTTGATGCGTGCCTCTTCTAAAACCCCTTACCCCACTGTATTTGACATGGATACATCATAAATATATTAGAAATGCAGTGCAATACAACAAGAGCAACCTTGTCATAGAGTGTGCAGTTTGTGGGGAAAATTGGATTTCATTACACTGTGGAGGTTCATGTTTTTGTGTCTACTCCCTGTGTATCCCTCGTGATTGGCGAATGAAGCATATTCATTACTGTTTTTGTATCGTAAGACATTTTTCATGAAACAAATGGGAGGAAACTAGACCCACCATATGTGTGTGTTACGCAGTTTTAAGGATGAAACGATTTTGTGTGATTTGGGTTCAGAGACAGATAAAGACATTCTGCTTTAAACTTGCATGGCTGAGGGGGTAAATGGGCAAAAAGAGAGAGGAAAGTTGTTTTGTGGTTCAGTGAAAAGGACTTAATAGAAGGAAGTGTAAGCTGAGTCAATTTCTTTGCCACCTTGCATTGGCTTAATGAGGGACTTCAAGAGCGTACATGAGAACTGGCATTAGGCTAGGATAAAGTGGATAAATGCCATCTATGCTCTTTGATCTGCTTTTCCTCCAGAATATTATGGACAACTGGCACACTGTAAAATGTAGGCTCAGGTCTTCTCTTAGAAGCAGAAGATTAATTCTCACACTAGTTCAATCTGTCTTACAAAAGTATTAGCATCCTTCTAACTATTAATAATAACAATTAAATAGGGGTGTAACGATACACGTATTCGTATTGAACCGTTCGGTAGGGGGCTCACGGTTCGGTACGCATTACGAACCGAACAATACGTTTGAGTAATATTAAATTCCTTTTGAAAAATAAAATATAGCTGAAATTGGTGGAGCCACTGCGCTCAAACATGGCAACCCACCCGACGTAACGTGATGTCCTTCCCTGATTCGCCACGGTCCGATCACGTGACCGTTCCCGGATGTTCACAAACGACAGAAACCCCTACAATTCAATGATTATTATACATTTTATAGACAGATGCTCTTGTGTAATGTGTACAGAACAAATTAATTCGACAAGATATTATTCAGATTTCATAATATCCATATAATTATGGTATTCTTCTCTTTGTCCAAAGACAAATCCCACCAATACATAAAAGATTCTCACCCTATACCTCCATCATGTATGTAAATGATTGGAGAAGATGATTTAATGAGCTTACTTTGTGGCGAAGCACGACATTTACGGACACACAGATATCCGAAGAAGGAATCTCAGTGTGTGTTTGCCAGCAGGGTACATTGATCGGTTCATGGCCTAAGCTGAAATATTCTGCATTCACTAGCCAGAGGACAGGATTTCTAATGAATAACACATATCCCATAACTGGAGGAAGTCCACAACACTGTGATCCAACAGGAAGCACAGCACTGACTTGCTGTGCTCTGCAACTGAAAGAGAAACAGCGGAAAAGCTTTAGGGCAGTTTTGATCAAAGCAAAGACTTTTATCTCCAATCTAAATCTGCACTAAATCGTATCGCCAGTTTAGCCAGGTCCGCTGAATCACTCTGATGCCTGTGTACAATTGCTGACAATTTACCAGTGCATACTATTTAATGTTTTAATTATCTATGCGACAATAAATGTGAGGTGTTATACAGAAAGAGACTTAGATGTTGGGGTACAGTAACCAATGTGGACAGGCAGCATTATTCACTTGCCATCTAATCTGAATGTTACTCGACTGAGGGTGTGTGTGTCAGTATACTGGTGTTATCAAGTGGTCCCATTTCCCATTACAGATGTTTTGCTGAATTAAGCAAATGCCACCTCCTATTAATAATAATACGTGTGTGTTCCCACAACATAATTAGGACCCTTGTAATCACCATAATTGTCAGAAATTAATGTATATTCGTATGTACTGTGTGAGTGAAAAAAAAGATGAAACACTTCCAACCCAGCCTTTCTTCTTGTGACAGGTGAAATACCACGGGGAAATAACAGAAAACAATAAAAATAAACATTTAAACACTTTTTTTGTATAATGTAGTCAGCATTCTGTGACAAATGTAGTATTTAATAGTCTGCAGCTGTATTAATTTGTACCAGAAATACTCAACTAATCGCAGCAATCATCTGACGCTGTTATCTTCCGTAAAACGGGGCAGGCTAAAGGAGCTTTCTAAGAGCCGACTACACAGCATACACAGCTCTCAGGCACCTCCACTTCTCAGAGGTTTTCCGTCTCCTTATTGTTGAGTGAAGTGCTGCCAAGTGAACTGTTGAAGACAGATTTTTCTCTGATTGAGATCGCTCTCTGAAAAGACCCCCTCAGAAATATAGGAATAAGGCAACAGAAGGAGGGAAGGTCCCGAGGGAACTGAAGAAGAAATGTGGACAAATGAACATGTTACCCTGCATGCTCTTGGCCGTCTGCTGTGCCTCAACTCACACAAAGTGTTTCACTGAAGCCTACCTCTTTCCTCAACAGTTTAGATGGCACAGAGGGAAGTACGGCACTGTCATAAATCTGATATTAAAAGAATTCTTTTGGATTTGGCTTGAGAAAGTCTGTAATAAATACAAGAGAGTCATACTTCACTCCGTCACATACTTCAGCCCATCACATACTTCAACGCAAGGCTGGACATCCACCACTTTCTAAGTTGTTAGTGTAGTCCACTAAAAGGCTTTCTGGAGCATCTGGAAATATTTTATCTTTTTGTCAACTCTTGTCAACTAGGAGCTACATTCTCCTTCATGGTGCTCCTAATGGACATCGGTTAGCTAGCCAAAAAGATTTGCAGCCAAGTAGGCAAGTCACTCGTCAATACCGACACTTGGCCCGCACGTATCCATTTTTAGAGCCACTTGTCATCGTAGAAAGGCTGCAAACTTCAGAGTCTGTCAATTATTACGTTAGTATACTTGCCAGCTGTACTGTTTTGAGATCATATCGTACCATTATGTAACCAACACTATGGGACCCCTTAACCAACACGTACTGCAGCTATAGTCTTTTCTACCCCACTCAAGTAGGTCAATAGGTCAGCTATTTTAGTAAAGACTTGACCATCTGTCACAACCGCCGTTGGCACCCTTTTTTTGTTTTTGTTTGCCATGTAGGATGTGGTTCGCTGTCCAGCGGCAACCTCCTGTGCTGGTAAATGACGCCAACTCAAAAGAGTTAAAAACGGCCTCTTAAATGTTTGATGTGTTTGAAATGTTTGGCCGTTTGAGACTGCCTCCAACATTAATTCAATATCCATGGACCCTCAGGTTAAATACCCAACTTTGATGTTCATGACAACTGTACGGGGGATGAATTTGTATATAACTTACCCGTTTCAACATCAAAGCATAAAGTTATGCATCGTTGCCCGTCCCACTTCCTGCTTGGATGTCTGGTTATTCTGATTGGAGCAACACCTGGTCCAATCCGGGAGAAGCAATCAAGACCACCTGTTATTGACTAGACTGTCAGTCGTAGCAGCTGGGATTTTGCTTGAACAGCTTGCCACTGTGTCTCCAATTTCTGTGTTAAGCTTAAAATATGTAATGAGGCTTTTGTGACTTAGAATTGAGGCGCTCGTTTATCATCTGGAGACTTGGCCAGGTACAGTTTTTGATTGCACACACTTTTTACACACTAGGTGCAGCGGTGTTGTTTCCACTGTTTTTTGGTTTCCATCCAGTCAAATGTAACACACGCCCCTTTTTAAAAAAAAATAAACACCATCAATGAATGCAAAAGTGAAAACTATGGTAATTTTCACTATTTAACCTTGCCATACCACTTTCAGATGGAAACATTGAAAAAATGCCAGTGATTCTGTGCGAAAAATTCTGGGAATGAAACTTGAAGCAAAGAGGACAATAGTGTTGATTTAAAGACAATTTCATGTGTATCCAAACAGAACAGACAGTGAAGTAAAGATTACAAAAAGTCAAAATCAATCCTGACTAAATACACTGATTTCTATGGCTTCTTTAGTTTGTTGTTCTTCTTCTATAATAAAGCGGCAGAAATCAATATCGACCAAAACGGGTGACTTCTAAACGAACGGTCACGTCCTTCATAAAAACAACAATCCTAAAGGAGTATTTAGACTTTTTGGATAAACACTTTGATTTTTTGCCAAGAGAGCACAGGGAAGGCTTTCGTAAATCAAAATGTATTTGAATAATTCCCTTGCCCCTTTTAGGCCTAGTTCCTGAGATACTAAAATGGACCGAAAGGACAACCTTGAAAACATTTCAACTATTTTTGCACAAACACCTCTTTATGAAAAATTATTTTTGACATTTGGTACCTGGAGCTCATGGTGCAGTAATGTATTTTACCTTGCATGATCATTTAACTTTGGATTTCCTTGTTAAGATCCTGTCTGGTGTTTTTCAGCCCCAGGGGAGAATTTGGATAGTTCTGGTTTATTTAGGTAAGGTAATGAGATGCCACAAAATATGTCCTCATGTTTGTCCGTAGTATTTTAAATATCACCATGGGGCCTGCTTGGCTTGGCTCTAACCATTAAGAGTGAAGGCATGATATATGAAGCAAGCTTAAGAGAGTATCTTGTGTGTGCTTTGCCTGATCCCAAGACAGTCCCAATTTAATTGTGCATTAAAGACCATGCACTGCGTCATTTATTACGTTGTTTATTCAGGCAGCCCCCCCCCCCCCCCCATTCCTATTTGAGCTCTAATTAATCCTGTACAGAAATCTCAACTTCATTAACTTGGGCAGCTCTAGGCCTCAATTGGGGTTAATTACCAAAATAAAAATGGAAAGACTTTGTTCAGTGCAACCAAACAGACTGGGTGTGATAGTGGTCTATTATAGGGAATATTCAGCACAGATTCAAAAGGTCACATTTCCCTTTTAGATGTGGAAATAGTATGCATGCTGAAATCAAGACGTTACAAAAAATAATTACTTTCCATTAAATGAAAAATGTTTTGATTTCAAAGCCATTAAACAGTATTAGTCAACTTTGCCACCATTGCAAGGCAAAGATTAAATCCTGAGCCAGCTAAAAAGCTACATCTCTAATAAATAGCTAAAGAATACAAAAGCTGGATGTTACAGAGGTCTTTCTAGTAATTTTGATATAATACTATCAAAGATAATTTGGAAAGGGTCACACAGGTCACAACGTGTTATAGCTCTCGTTGGGCTTTCAGTTTGATTCAAATATGCATAAAATGAAGTGCTGCTCATGAATATTGACAACACATTTCCTCGCAAGTCTGTTGTGCTCCACGTCGCCTTTTGTCAACAAGGTTGTATATTCCAGCTGCAACATCTGGCTCCCATACACAAGGGCTTCAGGGGGCGCTTAAACACATGCATGCAAGTATGCATATATGTACACATCGTCACACACACACACACACACACACACACACACACACACACACACACACACACACACACACACACACACACACAGGCTATGCAAAGATGGGGGGGGTGGAGGGATTAAAAAAAAACATCACTGAATTGGCTCAAAAGTTAACAGCTGTATAATATCTGCAATGGGTCTCGGTAGATGCATCCCCACAGTAAAGACTCAACAATTAATTATCCTGCTGCAGATTCCTGGCAGCCCCTCATTTTACTGACGAGTGCACTCCTGCTGCTTCTTCAAAGATTAACATTTAAAAATTCATCAGCTGGCTTTTTCAGGGTACTCAAAAGCCCAGACTATTATTCCATAAGAGTGTGTTTTATTATCTCTATGTGCTTATTATCACCACCATCACAGCTATGGGGCCAAATTAGGAGCAAAATGCTTGACTTACTCAGCCAGTTCACGAGAAAAAAGGGAGAGAATTCGCCAACCAATATATTGTGGGCTTCAGGCAATGGTTTGACTGTATGCTTCCTGAATCTGTTACTATGCCTCCTATACCTAAAATGAGGAATAATATACAGATAAGCTAGCAATGATACAGTTTTTATTCTGAAGCCTCTCATCCATGTATTTATGTTATGACATTGTAATTGGATTCTGCTGCTTTCGAGCACAGGAGCAACATTTGTATGAGCCTGGTCAAAGATGCATCCCTGATGTGTTAGCACACTGTAGGGAGCAGGGGAGACATAGAGGACATTTGTATTCTCCCCGAAATTGTGCTGGGCAAGATAATTATTTTTCATAGCTTGAATCAGTGCAGGGGATGCTGATCGTGAACAAGGAAAATGTAGCTGCACGCTGCAGTTGAAGTGTGAGCAGTGTTTACTTTTGCAGACATGGGTCTCGCATGCAAGTGTAGCCTTGAATGAGGGACAGTAACTGTGTTAACAGCCACCCCAATGCAAACAAGATGATAAGATATCAAACTGTAGAAATGTACAGTTGACATAAGCTATGAACCACAAGCAGTAAGTCCCAGACTATCTGCACTGTCCATCTTTTTAAGAAGGTTTTAGCACTTTAGAGTGGCTGACCACGTAATGAAGCAGCAGTTGTTAACGTTAGTCTCCAAGCTAATGGAGCTGAGCTCTCTATTGCTATTCTAATCATTCATAACTGCAATAAAGCAGCGTTCTTAATAGCCTATTCATTTATCCTCGAGGTGACAGTATTGGGGCCAAGTCAAAATCTGATCTCACATAACTGAAGTAAATCTCTGTTTACAGAATATACCTCGGAGGCTGACTCCTCAATGAAACCAGAGACATAGATGTATGTTTTCAGTATGTAGTAAAATGATAGAAATTTACAGAAATTGTCTCTTAAATCCCAATGAAAAAAGGGATTGATGGCCATATTCCTGCACTGTTTATGAAGTCGGTGAGTTGTGCCATGTACTCGTAGTTTAACACGCACTTATTACTAGCAGAGGTGTTGTACCATAAGTGTGGTCCAGAGCACTATCAGGAAAATTCCCTCTTGAGTGAGTCCACTAGAAAGTGATATTCAGCTTGATGCTGTTAGCAAAGCACCTGTTCATAAGAGGAGAAAACTGTCTGTAACTGAGTAATAATAAAGTGAGTCACCAGCTTCCCACAATATAAGTACACACACACACACACACACACACACACACACACACACACACACACACACACACACACACACACACACACACACACACACACACACACACACACCGTTTATGTGAATCATGGAGTTGTGAATAACATGGCAGTTGGTATATTTGCATCTATAAAGAGAGGAGACTAAAACAACTCTGCCTTCAGCAGGGCACGGGGTGCTTTTAATGGTTAACAGCAGATGCTTTGATGACTTCACATGTGTCCCAAGAGATTTATCCTTTCATCAGGCCAAAATTAGCTAAATTGTTGTACCTCATCTGGCACAATGTGGGGTAAATTATTGGGGTGATTTATTATCACTTTATTAAGTGCTATCAAGTGTTGAGTGTAATTCTGTCTTGTAGAAAGAACACACATGAGCACAGGGATGATCGAACCGCCCTTATCCAACTATAAAAAAGCCAAATGGGAACATTGATAAGCTGTCCAATTGAAAAATTTAAATAGAATACCAAACAAATATGCTCACTACTGTGCTTGATTCCCATAAACTCACAGCCTGCCGAGTGTTTTACATACTGTGACTCAAAGCCTGAGGTTTGTAAAAGAAAAAATAAATTGAGTGGGGACACAAGACTATTCAGTTTTGCAAAATGGAGTAGAAAAAAGCTGGAAAATAAGGATGCCTCTAGATGTTATTCTGCCACCGTCTCATCTTACATTAGGCCTTAGCCCATCAGTTGGCACGAGCACATGCCCACAAGCAGCAAAAGCAACCCACATACTGTACACCACTGGCTAGAGGCGGGGTGATGATGGACCAGTGCTGATGTGAGGCCACTTCTGCAAGTCTTTTTCCCTTTTGTTCATAGTGATAAAACAAAAGAAAAAAACAGTTTATTTACTCTTATCCTTCAAATGTCTTTTTGAGTAGGTGTGGTTTAATCATTAAAGATGCCTGTTTAAACAGTGTTTGTCAAACTTAGTCAAATCTAAATAGCTTAAAACAGACAATTTCCATCTGCACAACAGATAATAAATGCATAATTACTTTCAGTTACTGTGTAGTTATTTATTTACTAACAAAACCGTTTCTGCAAAATGTACTTTTTGATGAATATATTTTGACTTGCCCTCTTCTAAAGTGAAAGTAGCTTGTACTATTTTGTAGACCTAGCTGGGCAGGTGTCCATTGGTCTAGCAGCCAAAAGGGCCTCCAGGTGTATTTGTATGCACTCTTCAAACACAGTTGAATACATGAGCAATGCAAAATACACCTGCTGAGAAACGTTCCTACTCGAACCAGAAACCCACTCATTTCTGAAACTAACACGTCCTGTTACTAACTGTTTAAGAGCAGCAATTTGTCATGCTGCAATTCATAAAGAAGGAACTAAGAACTATTCTGATCAATGACAGTAACATTAATGTGGAATTTTTTGTGCCTCTATATATGAGGTCGGGTGACATTCTGCTAAAAATAAGCCAATAGGGACAGTGATGAATGAGGATTAAGCAAGACCAGGCGTTCAAGACCACTTTTACTGTGGAAAGGTAAATATTAATAGAGGAAGTAAACATTTAACAGTTTGATGAGGGAAAGATTCAGTGCAAGTACCTGAGAAACATTCCAATACTGGCAAGGAATGGACTGCTATTTCAGCGCAACACCACCACCCACACAACCCATGTCACACTTTATTTAAATAATATTTATGACAAAGACTTAAGTAAGATTCATGACGAAGCTGGTGGCAAGGTGACTCTGAAGAAGTTCTGGAAAAATCTGACTAGTATGATATTAATATATCAATTATATAATGTTTCATGTCATATAATGGGATACTATATGTCACTAGAAAAGTATATATATATATATATATATATATATATATATATATATTTTTATCAATTTATTCCAATTGGACAATTCATCAGTTGAAGAAAAACACAATTGTCACCTTTGATACTTTTTTATTTTCTTTCTTCATTAAATCCTTGTGCAAGAAAAATGCTCACCATTGGTGGCTAAAACTATCATGGATAACAAACTGTTTTTTGTTTTTCAGAAGTCAGTCTTATTTTTTTTTTTTTTTCAACCAGCACTTAGTTATTTTTGTTTAAGCAGAGGCTGGGCTTATTTAAAAATATCTATAATTTTGCACTGCTTCGGCCGTATTTGTCAAGCGGCCCACCAGAAAAACTCCCAGGCCAAATCCCAGTGTTCACACTCACAGACTCACGGACTTTGAGGCGGTTCCAGCTAAGTCTGCGAGGGCTTAGTGCTGTCCCACTGTGAAATCGTCGAGTGCATGAGGGCTCTCTTGCAGGCATTTTGAGCATTTTACAGTATGCACATATCCTGTAAGTCCGCATTTCTGCAGACTTTGCCTGAGGGAATTACCCACAATTCATAGCATTGTGATGTTAAACACAAGGTTACCAGAGGAAGCCTGGAAGATGTTAAAAAAAGGATAACTGGCACATGAGTGTTCAGCCTGCATAACTATTTTGGTCCGCCTAAATTTACAAAGACAACATTAACATCCGCATTTATGGTGCATTTAAAAAAAACACAAAAAAACCCATGAAATCAGAGGAATGTAACAACACATACACACACAAGAAAACTTTAAAACTGCTGAACTATTTAATTGTAAATCCTGGACTGTATTATCCTGTCTTTCAAGATTATTACAATCAAGTTTTTTTTTATTGTCATTAATTATTGAATTATGTGAACTATGCCAGAACAGCATGAAAGAGTATATTAAATCACAATTCATATGTCCAAGTACATGTTTATTGTTGTCATTTCCTACTTTGTTGTGCCATAGCCTACAGACAGTTAATACTGTTAAAAGTTCAGTTATGAACGACATGCATCAAAGATTTGTGGCAGTGTGTCAGTTGGTAAAAAATTTAGTAGCATGAAGTTTTTTGTTGTTGTTTGTGTGGTTGGCAGGTATGTTGTGTGCTGTTATGTTTGTGGGTGGCATGCCGCAAGTAACCTGTGTAAACTGAAAATAAAGAGATTGAAATAAAATTAAAAAATACAGTAATCCTCATAATTCATTTTTATCTATATGTCACATTTCCTGTTTGTTAAATTGATCTGCTCTGTGCAACTCACCGCGGCTCTCTCATGAATAGCCTAGGCCTACTTGTTACTTCCTGGCGAATATGTATTATCTATTTTCACTCCCATCTGAAAACGTTAGGTGACATTTCCCTTTTCTTTTTTAAGGCCATGAATGTCACTCACCTAAAGCTCCATAACATACAGTGAGACCAATAAATGACAATCGGCTGCTTCTTACATGCAAAGTGGGCCGCCTGGTGTGTAATTCACTTTCTGCATGCAATTTAATATTTCTTGCAAAAGCTTCATCCACTTCAGCCACTGACTCACCGCTCTCTATTTGTACAATGCTGTTTGCTACGGTAGGTGTTCGGTACCAAGACTGCAATGAAGAACACAGAGAAGAAAAAAGAAAGAAATACCATTATCCCTATGGATGAATGTAGGCTGGAGCATCCCAGGAGTCATCTTTTTAATTATATATTAGCATAAACAATATGTATACAGTAAGCTCCCTTCATTCTCCCACTCAGGTGATTAACTTATATTGCCAGTGTTTTTCAACTTCTTTCATTTCAACTCACAACCCGTTAACTGCAATTGCGATAACTTCTTATTATCTGCTTATTACACATGTTAAGTCTGTTGTTCCATATATTTACAACCTATTAACAAGAACCTGGACGGATAATAAAGTTGTCTAATACATTAACATAAACGCAGAAAGGACTTCGATGCCACAGCGTGTTAAATCATTGCCATGTAAAATTCTTTGGCAATTTAGGGTATTTCAAAACGAATTACATTCAATCAACAGGTTTGTGCCTGAAGATTTGCTATACAAACAGAGCAACGGCCCACAAGGAATACAGGAGAGCAAGGTTGGTATAAGACTTTGTAAATGATGTAATGTAACGGTTAATTAAAATGCTAAACTACCTAATCAAAGCTTTATTTCAACTAATCTGAAGTTAAGGAGTTCTCTCTCCTATTATGGTCCAATTAGCCGGGAGAATTAGCCTATCAGCAGTACAAAGACTGAGGGAGTCAGCAGCCCCAAGTCAGTACGGGCCTTTCTGTTTTACAGTTATCACATCTTTCGTGTGTGTGTGTGTGTGTGTGTGTGTGTGTGTGTGTGTGTGTGTGTGTGTGTGTGTGTGTGTGTGTGTGTGTGTGTGTGTGTGTGTGTGTTTTTTTTTATTGCCGCTCCACTTTTCTCTCACATGCTACAGACATGCAAATCAGATAAATTAGACCCTCGAAAGTGACAAATCTCCTCATTTACCTCTATAAATGAATTGTGGTGGCAGCTTCATATTGCCTTAGTAAATCAAGCTACAAGTCACACTTCTGACATTGGAACATTGTTGTTAAATAATGTCTGGTGGTGGCTGATAGTTAACGAGCCATCTATTTTGAGAAAAAGCTGTTTGATTGATTTACAGAAGAAATGCTGCTTGATATCTGAAAGGGACATCACATAAACGACGAGGCCTTCTAGGCTGTACTGCAAGAACCATGCAAGCTGTTTGCATAGCAGAAAACTTACGTTATGATAATAAGGGCAGTTATTGTTTTATGTGGCTCAGTAGTTCTAGCTCGCCTCAAAGCATCCTAATGAATGTTAAATATTGGGCACATCCTGCCAGGGGTGCAAACCTGTAAACTACTGACTGCTTGATGAGATTTCAAGGTGCTGCAGCCTATTAGTTGAGAGCTTCAAGACATGTTAAAGAATGCAAAGCAATGGGCCGTGCAGATGGAACCGAAGAGAGTCAAGCAGGCAGAAAGATATTGTTGAAGCTTTCAGGCAAACAAGCATTCGTTTACATTCTTCAAATGGCCTAATACACTCTGGGTGAAGAGAGGCTTTATGGATTCAACTGGCTGTCCGCCCATCTGAGACATGGAGTCCCACCTGATGTCTTAAGTCAGGAAGAATGAGGATTCTTGGCAACAAGTTTCAGGGCTTGTGAATATAACTTGTTGGCTTAATGGAATACTGCAATTTAAGGGTACATTTTCAATGTCTAACTAAGTTCCTCAGTCACTTCCTTCTCTTTCTAAATTTTTAGCACATTTGTAGGTATGTTACATTTTGTGTTAATTTTCACAAAATGTCAGTGTATTTTGAAAGTCTATCACAACTACAGTTCCCAGAGTAAATATGACACACACAACAGTGTGTTGTTTCTGAAAATCTGGCTTTTTAAAATTCAACAGGTTTCAATGCTGTCCTCCTATCTGTAACGTATGCGGCTGTTCACCCGTTCATCAAGCTGATTTTGGTCCACCTCTTCTAACAATGCTGTGGACACAGTGGTGGGACGTCAGGGCCAGCTAAGCCTTCTCTGCTGGCCTAAACAGAATCACAACGTTATAGCTATTTTATAATTTAATAATTTTTCACAAATACACTACAAGTATTATAATTTTTTCCCATTAGCTAATATTCTCATTGCACAGCTCCTTTCTTCCTCAGTTGCTCTGCTTCCAGTGTAGCTTGTTTTAGGAGAGCTCTTATCAGATTCAGCCTCTATGTCTCTATGTAAGGAGAGAGGCCCGAAGTCCTCTAGGTAGACCTTATAGCACGGGTATTCAATTAAAGTTCAGCGAGGTCCAGTTGGAGAGAATTTCCTCATCCAAAGGTCCGGAACACCAAATAATGTAACTAACTTGCGCTGTGATTTAGTCCCATGTATATTGAAGTAGCCAACAGTTGTATTAACGTCTGTATGTAGTCAACATCTGACTGTCAAATCAAATAAAGAAAGTTCAATTGAATAATATCTAAACAATATTTATTGACAGATTTCAAATTGAACTGGATTCATTATAAATAATATATACTCTAATAATAAATAAATGTTCTCTTAAGTAAGATGTAGGCTGAATTAAAAAATGAAATACATATCAGTAAGCTTTTGAAAAATGTGACTCTTAAAATAAAGTACTTAATTTTAGAAAATTAATCAAAAAAGCCCCGATATCCATATTCATTTCTTCTAAAAAGAGAAATTAGTGTGCAGGGACTTTATCTGTGGTTATTGCTACCACTTGTTTCAGCTCTATTCCTCTCTGTTAACATCATTGTTGGAGGGTGAATTCATGTTTTAGGATTCTGATCTTTTTGGGCTCTTAGATCGTTTATTTTTTGTACCTTCATTTCGGATTCGAGTGGCTACGTTGGCTCAAAAGATGTGTGCTTTGTCTCGTAGTGGCGCTTCACATTACCGCTTCTAAACTCACTCCACGGTCTCTGAACATATGACGTACAGCTTTTGATCTGCCTGTAGGAAGAATGAAGATATACGAGTCTGTTCATTCGTGGATAAAGACTATGGGCTCTCTGGTCACGTGTCTCTTCTTAGAGAACACTATGTGAAATAAAATCTCTAACTCACGTACTTCTCCGACTGGAGTTGTGACGCTTATAGGAATACACATACAGTATATGATTTATAACGCATGTAATTGGAAACTGTGTGTTTCCTGGACCGGTGCACAAGTGCTGTAAAGGCTGGAAAAGCTGTGCCGGTAAAAAATAAAAGCACTCTGTTAGAATGTATTAATTATCAACTATCGGTTTTAGGTACGGGTCCACATACAACGGCGTTTGGGTCCGGAACTGGACCGCGGTCCGCCTATTAGTGACCGATGCCTTATAGATTAAAGTATATGGAGACAATATTGTTGATTGTCATCATCTTCAACCAATCAGATCTTTAGTTTGACATGTTGGGCGTATTTTTTGACGTGCCAGAGCTACCCAGGTAGCCTGCTAAGTACGTCAGCATTAAGGTGCACCGTGATTGGTCAGTGGGCCAGCGTGACTTTTGTCAAACAGAAAGCTTATCATGTTGATTGTGATGCTGGACCCAAGAGCAGAATAGAGGCAGAGCAGAAATGGTTAAACAGTCTTTTATTTGAAAGCACGAGGTGCTGGAGTGTTGTGAACTGGCTGGAGGAATGGTCGGTAGGCTGGAGGAGCAGAGAACCTGAGGCAGACAAAGGGTTTAACAAGAGTTTCAGCCGTAGCATTAGTTCCTGGTTGCGAACTGAATGATCTGGCAAAGAATGAGTGCAGGGCTGGAGAATATGAAGCCTGGAGCTTGATTAGGAGAGTACTTTCAGCTGCACCGGTCAATTAGGGGGAGGAGCACAGCCCAGAACATGACAAAGCTATCTAGCAGATCATAGTGTTTAGTAAGAGTTCAAGTTGAAACATATGTAAGAAGTTATGACATTGACATGACATTTTTAAATGGATTTCTGGAGAAGGACATTTCCAGAAAAGCTGGACATCTTATCAAAGGGTCGGTCAAGCCCACAGCTAGCAGCCCTGACCCAGCATGGAAAAGGATTTGTATGAACGGTATTTCTGGCTGACAGCGGCGGAGAAGCGTTGCACATTTTATGGCTAAGAATGTGTTTCATTTGCAACTGAGCTCTTGGTGTTTGGAGCTGTTTGGAGCTACGCTACGCTAACCAAGGCAGCTACACGACAGGACACGGACAAGTTACGTGCTTTTGAAAACTTTTGGAGAGACCTGAGTGAACTTTTTAAGTGAAGAGCAGCTGTGGTAAGTTTCTACAGTGTTCATTTGTCTATTGTGTGGTTTTTATGAATAATATGAATGGCTCATGCTCTAGCGCCGCAGTGTTGCTGGATTGATTTGTTGCTTTGTTGTCATATAAATATATGTGACTGGTTATTGTAAGTTTTTCTTGCCATTGTCTTAATTACATTGTTTTGGACTATATGCATTGTCCGTTAATTACGAAGCACCCTGTCATGCTTAATGTCCGGACAATTGAATCTGTTCGGGCTGTTGTTTCCCCGCTAGCTTAGCCCCCCTGAAGACACGCGCAGTCTGAGCGCGAGGACACGCCTCAGCTGTTTTTTGTTATTGTTCCAGGTTCAGAGGTCACAAAGCCTGTTGTCTGTTACGTGGGCGGAGTCCACCGAAAACATTATAGTTCCCACAATTTAAGCTTCTGCATTTTCCAAATGCACTAGTATTATTCAAACGTATTGTTTGGTTCTTAAGCCTCGTACTGAACGGTTTAATATGAATATGTGTATTATTACACCCCTAGAAACAAATAACCGTAGCTGTGACGTCATTATAAGCTTATTAGGAGATGGCTCAAGTCTAGTAGAACAGCAAAGAAGGCCCAGGTATAAAATCCACGGTCCGCCACTGTGTGGACAATATTACATCATCCATTGAGTTTGTGGCTGTAGTCCAAGTTGATGAACTTCTTGGCCTACTAGGCCTCTGACATACAGACCTGATTTGATGTCAACATCTCGAACATCCATCAACTCCTGGTAAATCAGATCATGTCACCGAAACACGCTCAAGCATGTGTGGATGCTTTAGTGGTTACTAATGAGTAACAAAAGACTGGATAGTGTACATTAGACATGTACAGGAGCAGATGACCAGTTTGGAATTCACCCAAGATAACTTTTAAATAATGAGAACACAAGGAGATTGAAACAAAGATAAAGTCTTATGAAATCGACATACTGAATTCAAAGCAGGAAATGGATGGAATGTTTACCAAGCTGGACTTCATTTAGAGTCAGTGCAGGAGGACAAACATTAATTGATGGGATTGCAGACGGGAAAAGAGAGAGAACTGGAGTGAATCGGAGAAGAACAAATGCTCTCAAGCATCCTGTGGTTATACAGCATAAATATGGATGTTGAGCACGCCCAGAGATTTGGCCAGAACCAGGAGGGGGGAAGCTTTCTGCAAAGAAATTAAAGGTCACAAACATCTATATCCTCATGGTTCAATATTTCTTTTATGAAAGGTTTTGATTTAGTCTTAATCTTAGTCTAATCTTGTTTTCCATTGTTGTTCGGTCACTTGTTCTGTTACACCTGGAGTACTGCCCAGTCATTTGGTCAGGTGCTACTGAGAAACATTTAAAGATACCAAATTAGTTCTAATGTGTGTGAGATGCAACTGCTAAGGATGAATTAAACTCTTGTCTTCAGTTACACATGCAAAATGCCATCGAAATAACACACAACACTTTTGAGGAAAAACTAAAAAGTAAATTTAGCAATGTGATAATGGTGCCATTTCTACAAACAAATATAATGAGAACTGTTAATCCTAGAGCTTCTTGTCTTTGGAATGTGTTCACCACAAACATCAAACATGTTTTCATTGTAAGCTTTTATTTTCTATCCTTTCAGCAATTTCACAAATGTTCTGATCTTTATAATTGGCCTTTTTTGCCATTACTTGGTTTGTTGTTATGGTAAATGGACCACTTTAAGTGCGACACAAGCCAACATCCACCCATTCACACACTGGTGGCAGAGACAAGCATACAAGGTGCCACCTGCTCATCAGGAGCGATAACATGTGATCAAGATCTAGACTGCAGGGGCCAGGGGATTGAACCCTGGAAGAACTACTGGCCAGATTTTCATGAAAGTTAGTGAAAGGGTGTAGCATGGGCCAAGGAGGAACCCCTCACATTTTGGAGCTGATTTGCCTTGGTGGAGGTCAGCGTTCTCCAACAATTTGTGAATCTAATTGGTCATTCCAATTCCAATATTACTGTAATTACTCCCAGATTAAGTGAAGTTTGTGCGACATATAAAGCTGAAGATGGTCTGAATTATTTGCACGAAGAGGAAACTTAATAATTCTCACCGCTGTTATAGCTGAGATTTGTGTGACTAAAGAAAAGTTTTTGCTTCATTCTTTTTTAAAAAGTAAACCATTTTACGACCATTTATCTGTTCTGTTGGTGTTTGAAGGGGTTGATTGGTCCCACAGCTGTACAGCTGCCTGCCTCATAAGAAACAGAGCTCTCTAAAAATCATCTTGTAATACAAACCACGTCAGCTAATTGACGCTCAAACAAAGCTGAGAAAGCTGCAGTCTACTGCGCTGATTGATGGACGAACATGAAAAGTAGCCTGCCTTTTCCCATTGTGTGACTATTCAATCAAACCTAGGCCAGTGTGGCTGACTGGCATCAATATGCATGGAGATAGCCTGTCACCACTTTTCTCTGCTTGTGTGTGAAGCGACACAGTCTGTCTGTTTTTCTTTGTTTGCCAAGGTGCTATCCATCTATCCCCCAGTGAACATTGCAAGAGAGTGGTCTGCTGCACCTCATTTTCATCAGTCTGTCCAAGATTAAGGAAAGAAACCCTCAGAAAAGTATCTGTTGCAATATTTCACTTTACCGCATGTGTTTTAACTTATTTTTACGTCATCGCATCTCCATATGGTGTTATGTTAACCTGAAATCTGTTTTAAAAACCTCACAAAAAAACACTGTCACATATTTATGCATTGCCACTAAACAGGCGTAGTTCGTAGCATCATTAAAAACAGATATCTTGTGCTACACTCATGTTTTTCTATTCCACTCTACATTGTCTTCAACATCTCTTGACAGAAAGATTTTGGTGCCAGTCTACTTATGTACACTTTCAACATGTATTAAAGTACCGAATAAATTACACTATGTTTTACTGCCTGTTAGGGTATCTCTGTGTTTATCCACTAAGAAAACAAAAGTCAGGAAAGATGTGTAATGACAAAGTTTTTTATATATATATATATATATATATATATATATATATATATATATATATATAGAGAGAGAGAGAGAGAGAGAGAGAGAGAGAGAGAGAGAGAGAGAGAGAGAGAGAGAGAGAGAGGGGCAGCAATGACATTTTGGACCACATCTCATCCAAAGAAAGACTCTGTAGGTCTCCTGACGCTCCTTCCGACGGGATATTTGAACAGATGTTGTCACTGAATGAGACACAAGTAAACAGGTCCTGTCATTGTGTCTCGCTGGTGTACAACACCTGTCAGCACACATAAGACAGGAAGTAGGTCAAGAGGAGAACTTTGAGGAGGGGATATGGGACAAAAGGACTCTTTTAACTGACAGGGCAAAGTCTGCAGACTCCATTCATAGCTGAGGTCAACACAAAATGGTTTGGACAAGTGTGTTATATAGATTATTTTTGTGACACCTATGCGCCTGTGTGTAATTATTAAGTGTGAGAGTTATGGATCAGATGGGCTGATCTGAGGTGACTCCTCTGTAATCATCTGGTGACGCCGCTGCACCAGATGATTCTCTGCTTGTGCTTACTAGACATACGTTTTGATGTCTAGTAAGAATACTTGCTAATTCCCCAAGTCTGGTTGTTTTGTGCCTGGTTATTTTTTTCCACAATGTCGTTTAATGGCTCTTGCTGAAAGAACTGGCTCTATCATTTTTCTTGGGCGGTCTCCTGGTAATGGTGATTAGAGCGTGTATGAGAATGTGTCCTTGGTTGACATAGCCTCGTAGGAGAGGCGGCCTATAACTGCATGTAGAGATGAAAAACAAACTACTTTGTTTTATTAAGTCAGGCTAAATGCATTTCGCTTCCTAAGCACACAGCACCAAATTTGTAAATTAATTGAGTTATTGGGACGTACAATAAATACGTTACATGAAGTACACTCAAAGGTTGTGAAACAATTCTACCAATCCACTGCAAGAACTCCTCCAGGCACACACAGAGGCCATCCTTTTTCCCTGTGATGTCCCTCGGCAGTGTGTCAAAACGTTTGCGGAATAAATGATAGAGAAACCAAAGAGTGCGTTTCAACTCTTCAAATCATGATTTGGAACACGGCATACCTCAGCGGTCGGAGCCCGGCAAAGGCTGGATGGGACATCTGTTGAACTCAGCACTTTAAAAACGATTTCTTGGCACCCTTTGTATGCCCCAGTATATCCGTCTCCTCTGATGTTTCTTTAAAAAATCAACTGATTTGTGTGTGAGATGAAGCTATGAGTGTCTAAGAGGTGATAAAAAAAAGGCAACAGAGGACACAGATGATGCATCAAACCATATTCTAAGCATTCAATGAAAGTCAGAGAGGACAGTTTTACGAATACTAATTCACATTTTGAACCTAACTCATAATCAGTTCGATGTGTAAAGTCTTGTGTGCAGTATTCTTATGTTATATCAAGCACAAGAAGGATGCACTGGACACTGGAAATGGCATGAGTGCATGGAAAATAAATTAAAACACTGACCTCAGTTCAAGTAAAAATCTACAGGTTGAATACATTGCAGTCATTTAGCAGATGCTTTTATCCAAAGCGACTTACAATTCAGTGTCTATCTATACACCGTAGGCACAGCTATGGGAGCAATTCCAGGTTAAGTGTCTTGCTCAAGGACACATTGAGCAAGACACTTGTGGTGTCAGTGCTCCACACCATTCCCTATCTCCTCAGAGCTCGATTTCATGGAGTTCACAACTTTTAATTGAAAGCAAAAGAGCTGATTTCATTTTTCAGGGTCTTAGGCACCTGTTGTTACAACATGCAGGTGTGGCTCGCCTGTGCCTCTTTCCACAAAGTGACCAAATATTTGCACATTTGACCGCACTTCATAGCATTCCATCACTGATGTTTTTTGTAATGATGAGATCAATTTGTTCTCATATACCACATGGTGTATAACAGTGGTGTGTGGGAAATGTTCTCACTGGGTTATTTCTCAGTAGCATCACAGGTTACATCAATATTCCATCACCGCATCTACCCCCTGAAAGGTAGTGCGGAGAATCAAATTAAAACAGATAAATGCCTGAAAAATTTCTTTCCAGGATTTAAACAGTGCCAATGAGGTACACAACGGGAACCAATTATCTCTTCATTCTGAATATTAGCCTGGGTATCATTAGGTTTAATATTACTCTAGTCATTTATTTTCACTCAAGTTTTTCACATGAAAATGACACCATAGTGCCCAAGCATTTAAGTACAAGTCCCCCATTAAGTACAATATAATCGGGGAATAGCAGTCAATGAAAAATTGCATTTTACGATTTTAAATTATGAATGCAAAAGTCTCGGTTATCTCAATTCATTCTCACATGTTATGATTAAAACAATGCATTTTACCATGTTAAGTGTCCCCCTTACATGTATCAATTTCTCAAAATAATGTGGGTTATACGGATAATATATCTATTAAATACAGAGGATCAAAAGTGAGCTGATGCTTAAAGCAGATATGGTAAAGTTTTGTGAAATGTATACTGAATCCTGTTTACTGGTAGAGTGTTCCTATTACAGAGTAATGCAAAGTCTGCTGACTTTTTTGCTTTAATAATTGCATTTATAGTACACAGATACCACATAGATCTATATACCACATTTGCTCTGATTAGTATGAGTCAAAGGGGCATTAGAATCAGAAACAGTTTTATTGACAAGTAGGTGCAATAACAATAAATAACAATATAAATACAGTGCAAAGTAACATGCTGAACATACATGAAAAATGTGTCAATGTTACCAAGGCTTCATGTATCGGAGATGTTACAAATCTTTGTTCAGGTAAGGAGGAGACATATGCATTACATACAGTATGACTTAACTTAATTCACCATGTTTGTTGCTTACACTGACTGAAGAAATCTTCAGGCCATCGTAGTTTGTGATTATCAGGGGCGTAGTTCGGCCCGAAGCAAAGCACTGAAAGTGCAAAGCAATTAGACATCATAGCAATGGTATTTGTGTGTTATATCATGGTTATGAACCAATCAGATCGCTTGATTTGAGCTTTTTTTAAAAATAAAAATAAAATATGTCATGCATTTTATTGCTGCAAACACACGTACCTTGTGTGTCTTTGTGTGTTCAGCCTGACTTATCTTGCAACTTTGGACTCTTTGGAATCTCCACAAAAAACAAATAATTAATAAAATGAATATATAAATGAATAATTAGGTGTGTACTTATGAGTTAGTGGAACACACAAACTGCATTTGTTTTCCACAGTTACGTTGGTTGTTCCACCATCCGCCATTACTTTGTACGATCAAGTTTAAACAAACAAAAAAAACTAACAAAGAAGCAATACTGAATCCAGGTACCAAGATCCGATCTTCACCTACATTCAAAATGAAATGGACCAAAATAATTGCAACAATGTGAAACAGCAAAATAGTATTTGTGTAAATTGCTGTTAAATGTATGAAAAGGAAAAATAATCAACATGGCTTAGATAATTCAGTCATCTTATTCTGGCTGTTTCCAAAATACCATAACACAACACAAAAGCTTTTGATTGGTGCAGATTTAAATTGTCTATAAAGCAGTTGGCCTAAGTATAGCCCAAAGGATACATTGTGTGCTTGTGTGTGTGTGTGTGTGTGTGTGTGTGTGTGTGTGTGTGTGTGTGTGTGTGTGTGTGTGTGTGTACACTACTCAGTGACAGTGTGGTCATTACTTTTATGAAGCCTAAAGGTTGTACATGGAAAATTACTGGAATTACTTGTCAGCATCCCGAAACTCCTTTCCATGTAACACTTCTACACAGCTTACAGCTACAGCAGGATGCACCTCAGTAATGACTTTCTTTCACATGGATTCTAGGATATTTCCTTCAAATAATATTTGTTTCCCATATGCTGGGCTCTGAAAGTTTTTCTTTACTATTTTCTTCTCAGGTCTGCCAGACCACTCAGACACAAATGAGTGTGTGTTTGTGAGAGAAAGACAGGGAGAGAGAATGGGAGGTGGTAAGTCCCTTGCTTATACAGCAATCGCTGACCATCTTGAGCTTCTCTGACAGTGATCAAGTGTGGCTTACCAAGACAGCTTAGGTGATCGAGGTGTCCACAGTGGCAATTCATCATGCTATCAGGGAGCACGAAGATGACAAGTTGTGCCACTGCTTGAATCAATTTTCCACAATTTTCGACTGCAACTTGTCTCGTTGTTGAAATGCACTGTTCTCCATTATCACTTCTCTCTTTCTCTAAAGCGTTGAGTCAGTTAAGGCTGGAGCGATCCCTAAGAAAGCAATTATAAACTATATAAACAGTTCTAAACAATAGAACAGGTGATGCCTCTGAGTCATGTGTTCATCAACTGTCAGATGTCTCCCCGAGCAACCTGCCAACCACACACACACACACACACACACACACACAAAATCATATTTACAATCACCCAAAGTTTTCTATTCAACAGAACATCACTGTGGGTGACGGCGCACCAGTAACGCCATTAAAATATCTAATCATCAGTCAGCCACAGCAACAGTAAAATTAAAACATCAGCATGACATCAGCAATTATTAATAATCATCTCTATGGAAAAGGAATGCCAGATACAGAGTTCGGAGAAAGAGGAATAAAGCAGCTTTGGTAATATTAATAAAGGAGGGGAAACCATGAAAACGGATAGGCCAACAGGTCCCAGGTCAGAGAGTAAGAGAATAGACAGAGCTAAAAGAAGGGAGAGTGAGCGTATTAGTGAGATGGCATGCAGGAAGTGCATCTCTGCATGTCCCGCAGGACTGCTCATGTAGTCTGCCCCGGTAAAAGACACTACTGTAAAAGACAACAGAATCATTTATTGAACTAACATTAAAATTTCATACTAAATGGCACTCCCATGCTATTTCCTATTGTTGTTTTTTTTTTTCAATTTACTTGATAGCCTTTTATTGTTCCCTCGTTGATTTTATTATCAGGGGGGCATTGTGATATGTTTCCTATTTTTTTTGTTGGGTTTCCTATTTCTCTCTCTCTCTCTCTCTCTCTCTCTCTCTCTCTCTCTCTCTCTCTCTCTCTCTCTCTCTCTCTCTCTCTCTCTCTCTCTCTCTCTCTCTCGTCCACCTGCTCTTGGCCTCCATCTGTTCCTCTGAGCATTTGACTTGCTCTTGTTTTCCCCCCTTTCTGTGGCTTGACTAGCTGTATCATCCTCAGGAGATTTTGACATGATATTAAGTTATAGTTACAAGGCAATGTTGTGATGTGGTTCCTGGGGGAAATCTCTCCGATCTGGAGTACGCCATCTTTACTAGAGGAAGCAGGTGTCTGCCTAGACGAACCAAACAACGATATATTTAATTTTGAAAATGGATACATAGTACCACCTTCACGCCACCAGGGATTTTCACTCTGGGATGAGAGAATCTCTCTCTCTCTCTCTCTCTCTCTCTCTCTCTCTCTCTCTCTCTCTGCCCAGGAGGATGTTAATTCATTGACAGAATGAGGTATGATTCCAGCACTGACAGGTGTAGGCATAAGCAGGTGCTGCCTTGTGATACTGTCATGAAATTTATGTCTCTCATCTCCCAGTGAGGGCCTTGTCTATACCAGCTGCCGCAACCTTGTGAGGAGAAAGCTAAGAGGTTTTAATTAGGAGTAAGAGTGTAATTAATTACACATTCATTTGCTCGCACATCGCCCAGAACGTCCCACTACCTTCTGACTCCTCCCCCTGTCCCTCCTTGTCAATGCTGTGTCGTTTTAAGTACCCAAGAATTTACTCCGTTGCCTACCGGGAGAAGGAAAGCAAATTTGTTAATTTGATGAATCACACTCTTAAGTCCCTTCTTGCCCACCCCTCCACCCCAGTCTCCCAGATCGTTCAGCACACTTTCATCTTTGATCTAGGACCCCCCATGGGCAGTCATGTTTGAAAAGGCGGACCCCTGACAGCCCTTTCAGGGGGCCGGGATTTAAGTGAGATGGGGGTATATGCAGCAGATTAGTCTCTTAAAACGACTTGGGGAACAATGAGGAGGGGCATTTCTTATGAAAAGCACCTAGGTTCATTACTCTAACTAATTTAATTTTTCCCTTTTGTACAAACGAGATGATGAGGTCATAACTCAGTGCGGAAACCTGAGACAGAGGCTGTTGCTGCCGACAATGTGATAAAGACATGTAATATGCTTAAGTTCCCCAGATTTATCCTTGAGAGAGAGGAAACTTTAATATCCCCATATTATAAAGACAGACTTTATTAATATGCATTCATAGGTACAATATATAGCTTTGCTGTATTATTAATGTCCATTCATAGTTTGTCTGCAAGGCATTATAAGCAACTGATGCTATAGTGCAGCAATCACCAAGAGCAGACAGATCCCAATCCTCAGGTGGAAAGAACATTTTTAGTGGTGTAATGTTAATGGTAGTTAACCCTGTCACCTAACAGCAAGAAGGTCCTGCGTTGAAATAAGCCAGCTAGCTAGATCCTGTGTGGGGAGTTTGCATGTTTGCCACAGTTATGAAATATCTCTTGTCCATTGCATGCTGGGATAGGCTCCAGCACCGAACAGATCTGTTATGTTCCTGTTCTGTGTCCAGAGGCCTTTTGACTCTCTGTTAAGATTGAGCTTTTAAGAGATTCTCAGTTTGAAGACTGAGTTTGTCTTCTCAGGTTGTTTGCTTGTATTGGCCTTCACTAAGGTTTTTCCCTTGTTTCATTCATTCAGTTTCCTGTTGTATTTTGTCATGTTTTGCTTTACTCCCTCCTGCGTTTCCTGCCTCTATGATTAGGCTCGTTTGAGATGAACTGCATCTCGCCTCGAAAGTGGACAAGAGCAGGCGGCAGAAAAATATAGTGTGTTCAAGTTGGACTGTTTTCAGAAACAGTTACTTCCTGTTCGATCCGATCTGTAGGCTAATTGTAGTTTGCAGACCTTGTTCAGGTTTGTAAATATATATGTATGTGCAATACAATCTGTATTGTATGTTATTATTTGTTATTTTATGTCTGCCTGTGAAACACTTTGATGCTCGTTTTGATATCACACAACATACAACTACAGTAGCGACTACAATAGCCAACAATCTAGCGTGTGCATTAGAATTTCCCAGAAAAATAAGATGTTCTACAAAACGTGGCGTTTGTTGTCAAATCTAAGAGCCAATCAGCTTTGTGATCTGGCAACAGCCAGTCGTTTCCCATCATGCACTGGGTCATGCAGTCGGTTATGAGCAACTGCGGTGCCTGGCTGTAAAAACTGCGGCCGACTCGCTCTTGTGAGGTTATCGTTGACCACATGTGCTTGACGTTAGAGCAAGTCGGGATCAAGTCGGCCACAAATCTAACCGGCATGCATTGTGTGGCGATCGATTCTGCGCAGGACGAGCCTTTTGTCTGCCCCTTCCTGATTTGTTCCACCTGTGTGTGAGCACCCTGCTCTCTTTTTTGGTGTTTTCCCCCTTTTAGTGTCAGGCCATCTGCTTTTGTTCCCAGTGTCAAGTGGTCAGTCCTGGTGTTTTGGGATCTTCTTCTGTTTCTGGTTTGTTTTTGGACACTCTACGCTGTAATTTTATTTTCATTAAATCATTGAACTCCTCCTGTCTCCCCACAGTTTTTTTGTTTACCTGCTTTCCGAAGATTGTGACTGAAGATCAATGTTTTTTATGTAGACATGCTACAGCCTTGATAGAAACATTCTACAGTACACTAAAGCAGAGGTTTTCAACAGGGGGTCCGTGAACCCTAGGGGGTCCGCGGGGGTACTGCAGGGGGTCCGCAATTTTTTTTTTTCCCTAAACATGAATCTGTCCATTATTTTAATAGTTCAGTATTGTATGCAAGATAACAAGTATGTTTATGCATGGCAGTGGCACTAATAGGCCATAACTCATTTTCGTTTCCACATTTATGTTTAAAAAAAAAAACGTCAATTTGAATAGCTTGTATGCATGATTATCATACAAGGTATGTTTCTAAATGGCAGTGGCACGGCCACCCTACTCACTGTAGCTTTAAAATAAAAACATGAATACATGAACCTGTGCATTATTTGAATAGCTTAGTATTGAATGCACATTAACAAGGTATGTTTATACATGGCACTAGGCCCAGTTTAATATAAAACACAATTTTATACAATATACTGTATATAGTAGGGGGTCCCTGCTCCATCTCTCTATCAGTTTGGGGGTCCTTGGCCTGAAATACGTTGAAGACTGCACTAAAGAGATACTGAGCCTCAAAGCTTGATAATCTGAAAGGGATACTACTTTGTGTTACATCTGCCTTAATAGCTCATCAGTGCATTAAAATAATGGCATTATCTTAGCAAAATATAAAACTCCTTGTATGGTTAGACATTGTAATTTTCAAGCGGTCTCAATCAGGAATGGAGTCTGCTCTTGCTGGGAGCCAACACAGATACCATGATGCTGAAGGCCCAGGCCGTCCTGCTGCTGTTGGCGGGTTGTGGGCCAGCTCATTCTTTCTTCCCTTGGTGCTGTGTCAAACTACCACCATTTAGTAGCTAGTCTTTTTCATACTTTGGGTCCTTGTTACCCCATCTCCAGTAAGGTCTAAGCTTGAGTCTGACTTTCAGTAGGTTAAGCAATTGGTAACACTTGTCCCCTGTTGAGCAAGAGAGGATAATTAAATAAGGCATTGCAGCTACTGTAGTCCGCATTCCTCAGATCACCCTACCCATAACTCATCAGTAAGCAAAGGGATGCTGGTGGGACAAACCAATTCCCCTAATTCTTCTTCTATTCACGCTCAGACGTATGTTTATCCTTGAACAATCGGTATTAATCTCTAGGCATCTTGGATTCTTTTGTAATGCTTTATAGACTCAAACTCGTGTTTGTTGCTTCCTGTATGCGCACTACCCTTTGACACTCCCCTGGAGGCCTCCCCTAAAGATGTAAATTGAAATCAATGGTTTCATGCTGGACAACAACAGCGGACTCCATGGGTGAAGGTCCTGTGTTTGTCCATGTGCGCACTTCCGCAGACTTTGATTACAAACTAATTTGTGATGAGTCAAAAACAAATGTAATCAGTTAAATATAAATGCTATTCACTCATAATGTAATTGACAATGCAGTTGCATTGTATGGGAACATCATTTTTAGGACACCAGGCTGACCACATATATTACTTTGCCACTGACCTCCTGCTGAGTGTATCTTTCCTTGGGGTGGTGCATAGTCACTAGCTGGCACAGAAAAGAAAGATGTGACAAAAGTCAGTGTGAAGATTTTGGTTACTGGATTAATCTGACTCAATCAGACACAAGGCTTTGTGGCTCTGGATGATTGTACATAGAACCAAAGTCATGAAGACACACAAACACAAGCCTGATGTCCACTCGCATGCAATATTTACAGGATCAATAGTTTGATGAATTGATTTGATTATATGCATTGATTACTGACATAATTAAAACAAAAATAAGCACGGTACAGCTTTTTTTATAAGTAAATAAAGTTCTGGCAAAATTTAAATTATTTGAAAAGATGACACCGATGGCAAGCTTGAGGTGTTCTGGAAAAAGTTCCAAAGCTAAATATCCAGGCCTGTAATGAAGTGAGTTGCAGGACTAGCCACGAGACCCACGCCAGAGGATCTAAGGTTGTGCTGCGTTTCATAGAGGATCAACATATCTAAAATGTTGCTTGGAGCCTCTCCTCTAAGGTTATCTATCATCAGTGAGATCTTAAAATTAATTGTCAATCAAAACTCACAAGCAGCCAGTGACAGGAGCAATGATGTGCCTTCTTGTAGAGGTCCTTAAAACTGACTTCTGGTTGCGACCTGAATAGACAGCATTCTAGAGCAGTTGCAGGGAGCATGGACTAGTTTCTCTCAAGCTATGCCATTCAGCTTTTGATATCTGATGGACTGGACAATGGATATATATATATATACACTTTTCTAGTGACATATAGTATCCCATTATATGACATGAAACATTATATAATTGATATATTAATATCATACTGGTCAGATTTTTCCAGAACTTCTTCAGAGTCACCTTGCCACCAGCTTCGTCATGAATCTTACTTAAGTCTTTGTCATAAATATTATTTAAATAAAGTGTGACATGGGTTGTGTGGGTGGTGGTGTTGCGCTGAAATAGCAGTCCATTCCTTGCCAGTATTGGAATGTTTCTCAGGTACTTGCACTGAATCTTTCCCTCATCAAACTGTTAAATGTTTACTTCCTCTATTAATATTTACCTTTCCACAGTAAAAGTGGTCTTGAACGCCTGGTCTTGCTTAATCCTCATTCATCACTGTCCCTATGGGCTTATTTTTAGCAGAATGTCACCCGACCTCATATATAGAGGCACAAAAAATTCCACATTAATGTTACTGTCATTGATCAGAATAGTTCTTAGTCACCAGGTTGTACAGGGATGTAGAGCTCAGTGTCATCTGCATAACTGTGAAGATTGATACTGTGATGCTGAAATATGTGGTCCAGCATTAGCATGTACACAGGATGTGGTAGTTCAATCAAGAGAGACAAGTGAATGATTAGTAGGTAACATTTATTATGACAGATGATACGTTAATGAGTTACACAGAAATTATTTGGTGCTTGAACTTGACGAGGAGATTTGTGATCGAGTTGTGATTGCCCTGAGCGGCAACAATATAAATCCCCTCGTGGAGTCCAGACACTGGTGGTGATGGTGGCTGATGAGGTCGATAGGATGATGAGTTGATGAAGCTGATGAATCTGTGAAGATTGGGCGGAGATGGGGAGGTGGAGGGTTGCGTAACAGCGGCATGAACGTACTGAAGGTAGAGAGACAATCATATTTAAAGGAAGACAGCAGCAAGATGACATAGGCTAACAATGTCCTTGTGTCGTTGTGCTATTGGGTAGAGAGACCAGCTGATCTAGACAGCTGATATCATGATTGACAGCCCCGAACCATAATAGCAAGGAAATAATGTGTGCATGCATGAGGAGTGATTGGTAGATGTATGGAAAATAAACTATGGGCTTAGGCATGCAAGAGTATAGACTTCCTGTCTGAATACGCTAGAGCTTCATTCGTTCTAAAACCGAACCATGGAGAACACTTTAGATGAGTGGGGCAGATAAACATGATTGTGATGAAGCCGTCTCATCTTGCTGCTATCCCAAAGATAGAATAAGTCATCCTAAATTGGCAGATATCATATTAGAATTGATAGTATCTTACAGTTTAATGTAAATTTTGCATATGGAGAAAGCTGGGGGGAGCTTAGTACCATTTCATGGTCTGGATGAACAGCAAGCTTGCCTAAATTCAGACTGAGCACAAAGCAAGCCAGTTTCGCCACTTTTTTCAAACGGAATTTTGATTCAACACTTTTCACCTGGACAAAAAAAAAACGTCTGTTCGTCAGAGACCTTTAATTCAGATGTAGACTCACAAACCAAGTTCGGGGGGGGGGGGCTAGTCATGGATACAATATTGAGGGAAGGCAACCAATTGTTTTCTGAATTGTCCTTCCTTCAAGGAGTGCAGTACATATATCTCAGGTAACACTAAAGTGTAGATTTAGCACCTTAAGTGCTGATGTATAACCAGCCGAGTGTAAAAAAGACATTCAGGGTGGGAAATAAATCACGGCAGGGTATATTTGTATACTTATGGATACAAGTTTACAAAGAGCGTCTAACATTCAATACAACAACCCAACTGTAGAGTACTACAACAGCCCTGGATGAGATAGCCAATCAGAGCACAGGTGCTTTTACTGCGCATATATGTGAGTAATTGCCTCAATAAAACTGCCAGTTTCCATGTTTGGTCTCCATCTAATTATTGATTGAGAGCTTTCCAACATATTACACCAACAAGGCACATTTATTTAATGCCAACAGGTTACACGTCCATTCAAGAGGCAGCTTTAGCAGTGAAGTATGTGTTTAGTAACAAATAGGATATCACTTCACAATAGATCTGGTGAACTGACCTGCTGCTGAGATTTAAAAAATTCCAGCAAAGCTGCTGTGTGAAACATTTGAAATTCACTTGGTTACCAAGTCGAATTGTTTGTGCTAATTTATTTAACCGTCAAACACGCACCAATGACAATATCTTATATTTAGAGACTGTCCCCATCTGCCACTTTTTTTCCTTTCAATCAGTTTTTTTTAAAACAAATTTACATATATTATTGTAATCATGCAAATAAAAACCCATGGTTCTAAAATAAAATGCCAATAAATCATAAACAACAGAGCACTATGTTTTAGCTTAAAGGACACTCAAGCTCATGATATAGAATAGCTTAACCAACTCATAGGCCACATAGTAACAACAACAACAACAACAACAACAACAAAAACAATACACCATATTTGTGTAGCACCTTTCATACAGGAATTGCAGCACAAACTGCTTTACAATACAGGAAGACAGATTTAGAATGAACATTAGAAACAAAAACCTTGTTCAACGTAAATCCCGAAAGTTTGACCTATTGTGCAAAATTAATATTTGGTACCTATAGGTGTCAGTACATACTGGATAGTTTCATTTGATTCTACTGTATTCTCAATAATATACTCAGTTTTAAAGTGTCATATTCACTACACTGATTGTTTCATTGTGAAGTTGGGCTGTGAAGTGCTTCAGTTTAAAGGTGTCTGCTTTTTTACAGTAATGCTGGAAAGAGAAGCGTGTGCAAACTAAAGCTTTGCAACTTTTCACTGAACACTGAACTTAATATTATGCAGTGCTCATTTATCAAGGTTTAAATTGATAGTTTCCCTTTTCAAATATTTGTTTTAAACAAAACTTACAATGTAATGATATTCCATAGATACAAATCTCCTTACAAACTCAAAGGTTTGTAAGGAGATTTGCAAAGACAAGAGATCGCTTACTAACACATCTTTGCTTTTTTTTTTTAGCTTGGTCATTGTAAATCACTGTTTATTTTAAAGAAAATATGCAGCCACAAAATAAAGTAATCGGCACATGGTAGCTCCAGTATTCTCAATTCTCTGTGATTCTTTCTTTTTGTCCCTAATCATCTTCATGCTCCCTCTTTTCCACGTTTGAAATTCATATCTTTTCCAGCCCTGGTCTCTTTCTTTTGTCTCTCTCCCTTTCTTTCCTCTCAGCTTTCTCAGTATCTGTTGCTACTCTTGCTGTCACCGCCTGCCCAATACGAGCTCTTTTTTCAGGGTAAGAACTTAAACGATCGTGTCTGTGAGTGAGTGCCCGAAATGAAAGTTCATGATCTCTCAGAGGGCGTACAAAAAGACACTAACATCTTGATTCTGTGCAATCTGGATGCAATTTCATTATGGCTTTGTGCTTGAAATAAATCTTTTCAACAATCAGAATACTTTACGCACCTTCAATGTATTTTTAACTGTACACACCTGCTGGTTTACAAAATTGTATTGTTATAAAGAATATGATTAAGCAGCAGTTGGACTCGAAGCGGCAACATTTCTGATGGCACCTATATTAGATAATAGAACGCCTAATTGTTTTAGCTCTCACATTGCTACCCACCCCTGTTACTGCATTGCTTTATGTTGATGGCACCAGAGTCACACACATGGTTGACTGTAATGGAAGTCATTTTGTTTGAAAAATATGATGTCGTGGCTCAAAGGAAGCTGCAGCAATTGTCAGTGTGCATGTTTTGGTTTGCACACACACTTGTAAACAGATTGAATTGTCTCTAGTAGCCTGCCATTGTGGAGAAAAGGTCTCTATATGAGTGAGCATAGTCACATTTGGAAAGGCAGGCTGAAAACAACATATAGCCTCTGCATTTCAGTAACTACTTTTTAGCACTTGGGCTTTTGCAAGACGTGGTTTGTAATGAAGTATTTCATTGTTTGGGGGCCAACCTGAGGGCTTTGAAGCTGCTCAGAAGAGCACACGTTGACAGGGACTGGCAGTGATTTCATTTTTGATTATCCCATTCATAAAATAAACATTCTTCCTTCGAGTGTGGTCTTGGTCAAGGTGAATAATCAAAGGTGCTTTGTTGTTGTTGTCCGCAAGACAACTTAAAGTGCAGTTCATAGAATTGTCAAGTGCATTTAGGTGGCATGAGCAAGTGATGTCAAATACTCATTTCGTGGTGCGTTTGTTTCTGTGTATATCTGTTTCACTGCTGTTGTCAACAGATTGTAGATTAATATTTGTTTACCTAGTCCAACTGGTTATTAGTTGCATTTTGATTATGCATCACTACCATGACAAGAAACAAAATTACAATGAGAAATGAGCTGTGTATATCAAGTTATTATGTAGATCAGTCAGTCTTGACTGTTTTTTGATATATTTTATATTTTTTATTAATCTTCATTTCCATTTTGCATATGACTGATAATTGTTGACTAGTTATTGTTTGCATATTTCAACTTGCCACATTCTTCTGTTATTGAGTTCCCCTTCATGGAAACAGATATTTATCCACCGTGAGACAAACGGTTTATATCTTGTTCAAAACTGGAGTATCTCCATTTACTCATTCCAAACATCAGTGAATATGAGGCACAGAGAATTTTAGGTCAAATTTGATGTGCACCACCTTCCTTGGAGATTTCTCACTGGAAATTTACCAGTGACAGAAGTAATACTGTTTCCAACACTTCATTATTACAAGTATAGTCTACCACAGCCCTAGGATACAAAGAACAACCTCTATAAAAATGAAGTGCATTTCAACTAGTCTAGCCTATTTACTGTGGTGTTTTTATATGACGATAAAACACACCACATTCTCACTGATTTATATTCTTGGCACGGCTATCTAGAAGACAGCAAATTGATACCAGGATGTCGGCACATACATACTGCTAATGCTGCCAATCACAGATAACTTTACACACCTGAGAATACTTCTGTTTGCTGTAGCATGCAAGGTGCCAGATAGATGACAAATGTTGCACTGGGCAATACAGGTCAGCTGTATCTGAGTGTAACTGGGGCAAGGGCTTTACTGTGTCAGCCTAGTTTGAGACTGTCTCATCCACTGCATAGGGGACAGTCCCAGAAGCTTCTCATAGAAACGTCTAGTAAAGTGGCTGGGCACTGCTCTTATTCACAGGTGGGGGAGTTAACCAGGTGTGCATTTGCTGAACCAACAAGTTAGCCCGTGACCTTGAAGCTCTTTGTTGTACCTTTCTCTAATTTAACTTACACTATTGTTTCATTTGACGTGCATCTCAGTTTTAGATGTCCATTATTTTTAAATGTCAATAGTATCTATTGCGTAATTTTGCATCTATTTGGTCAAAAGTAATTGTTTTGTGGCACAAGTGAAATATCCGTTTAGAGGGTTTCTCGAACGTATCACGGTTAATTTCCAAGTTGTACATTGGTTAGCCAAGTGTCAGTTGTGGGTATTAGCCAATCGGTGACCTCCTTAATGGGTTGGACAAATAACGTGACCGAGTAACAGGGTTAACAAGTTATGAACCCAACGACCCATATCCGCTGCACTGTCAAGTACAGTTCTTTATTTCAGTTTGTAGATTAGGTAAAAAGCCAGGTGTTTTTGATTGTTTTGTAATCCTGTAAAATGGGATAGTGAGCCTTGTTGGGAGCTGTTTTCTGACAGTAATTTAAGCTAATGCAACTTAATTGGCGCACGCATCATAACTGCACACTGTAAATAGGGTCGCACCGAAGCCCTGAACGGTTGCTAGCTAGCTAAACCTTAGCTGTCACCCTCACAAGAGCCTGTGTGGGAAACACATTTTGCACCAAGTTGCTCAGTGAGTATGGTCACTACATGCAAACTGAATTCATATAGACATTTATAAATATTCTAAAGAAAAGAGTGTTTATTAGCGCTTGTGGATTGCTGGACAGGGTGCCAGTTGACTGCTCACGCAGTCGGACAAAGCCAGAAACTTTTATCTACATCAACCACACCGGCTGGACACCGCTGGACTGAGGGTTTGCAGAACCGAGGCCAACAGCCTGATTTTCCAAGGATCAGTGAGTACTGACTTAACTATAAGCTAATCAGGCCTCTGTGCACCTTAGAGAAGAATACTTTATTTGCTGTTATTGTAGACGCATCCTGTGGTAACAAGAGTTGGGGACACTTACAGTTGTACAGTGGATGTTCAGTGTGGACTGTTATTGACGCAGATTACTGATATAAATGTCCTCTATGTGCAGTTACGACCAGTATTTGCCAAATATGACCTGCATATGGATCTGTGCACAAGCCTCACTCTGTTTATAAAAAGGAGATCGTAAATTTGCTGTCCCAGCACCTGCTGCATGAAAAAACTTAATTTACCTTCCCACAGGTAATTTGCTCTCCGTATTTATTCATTATTCACTTTATTTACGATTTGTTGTACCAATTAATTTGTCTTTTCTTCTGGCCTAAAAGGCAACAGTATTTGCTCAGCTGTGCTTTGTAATTAACATCCAGGCTCATCCACCAGACTGTGTGCCCGGACCTTTGTCACGGGCCACGCTTGCAGTGGTGTATTTGAAAGCACAGGCATGGAGCAGCTTCATCTGCTGGGAAAAGCCAGATCAAATGACGGATTCAGATTTGCCAAAGTCATTAGTTTCACATGCTGGCAGTGGAAGTCCTTGTGGCTACTGAATGAAAAATGTTTTCAATCAAAGATTTTAATTCTTATTCAATCATCACAACCGCCATTGGGGAACCAGGCAGGACACAATTGTGGTTGGCAGAAAAATATTTGGTTCTTATGTATCATTTCGGTCTGTCAAATAAAGCGAACTCGTGCTGCATTGTGATGAAATAAGAATGGAGTGAGTTTTGGCAGTGTGTACTGGTCTTCACTTTGCCCTGAACACGTTTCCATCCTGGCATCCAGCTAATCCGGTGATGTCTGTCATGAAAGATGCAAATGTCAAACAGTCACTCAGATATTCAAACAAATATTGCAGACTAGGGATTAACTGGTAGGACTTTGGGAATTTGGAGGGATTCATGAGGGTAAATCTATGTAGGGGCTGGCATTTTAATAGCTCTACAGAGTGGAGTAACATTATGTGTGAAGTACTTATGTTCTTGTGGACCTGTGCTGACATTTTTATGTAGCCAATTTAGGGCCAAAATGTTTAATAGTAAGGAAAAGGCTAGATTAAGACTGCTGCAACCCCAATTGTTGTTGTGTAAACCTCCTATAACCTGCAAACTAGATTCCTCATTACTTGAAATGACAGATTTCTCCTTCAGAGAGTTGTCTTCACTTAGATGGCCTTTGTGCACCCTCCAAAGAAAAAACGTACAGGGGAGTTGTCTTCAGTATGAATGATCCATGGTCCAGTAACAATCATTTCAATGGCTTCTCATGGTCTTCAGCCTGTGTTTTTAAGTCTGGAGCATTGGTCTTGTGATAAGGGGCTGTGTATGGTGGGATATCAAAGTCTTTGTTCAAAGATGGACTGCTACTTTGATCCCTCTCAAGTCGATGCTGTGACCAGTTTAATCTGGTATTCACAGACAGTTTTCTGGTTCAAGAATTGGTGGTCCAACAGCTCCGCTACATACTGGAGTCCCACTGGGACTGACATTGGGGCCCCTATTGAGTTAGTGTTCTTTCCGATCTTAAGTCTGCTTCTTATCATCCACTCATTGTGGTAATTGGCCCGTAGTTCTTCTGACCTGCTTCACCTCCCACTCTCTATCCATCCCCTTTCGAGGGTTTTGCCCTGTCCATCTGCTCAGTTGTATACTGTAAACAAAACAAAATATCTGTCTTTAAATTTGTTTTTATGTGTAGTTTAGAGTTGTTGTCTCCACTTGTACTTGCTTTCATACATTTGGCCATCTTAATAATACAATTAAGTGCAAATGGAAGTGACAAAAATGAAACCCCTTTTAGGAAAGTGATTTTGGTTTGGTTTTGGTCTGGCTGGACCTGTAAAAATGGGTAGACCATGTGGGCAGAGCTACGGCACTTGCTACTATACGCTGGATAGCAGCGATTTGAGTGGCCCCAGTTTTGTCGCAGGTGCGTAAAAGAACAAAGTGCTGTGTTTTGAGTAGTGTGCTGAGTGTTTGCAGCGTTTACCGGGTCGAGCCAACTGAGTAGCTAACCCTGTGCAACACCAAGAGCTCGGTCTGAAGGTGGTATTTCAGCCTGTGTTGGCGGTGATTGCTGTAGGTTTTATTGTCCGTTTTGCTCAGCAAGTTTGTGAATACGGTTTTCCACTCCAGGCATCTCCTGCTGAGCCACCTGTTACTGCAAGAAGTCTCCAACAGCAGGATGAGAGCCCCAGTTCTACCGTGCTATTTGCCTGTCATGCGGATTCTATGTTTTTGCAAGCTAAAGATAGTTTTTTTAAATATAATGATGTATTTGGGCATTCTTTTCCTTAACAGCCCAACGTCTCTTCGGCCACCTGGTTTTAGTTTTTTGCGATTTTTGGAGAGCCACACAACATATACCTGGAAACAGTAAATATCTCCCGAAAATCATTGTGGAAAGTAAACCACAGAATTAGCATTTGTAGGAGAGAGGATGAGGATGTGACACATTCAAGATTCAAGCAAAACACATTTCTGAACTGAAAAAGGAGACGTGAATAGAGCATTACATTATGTTATGTGACTCTTTTCTCCTCTAGTTTTAGGCTAATTCATGTGGTTTGCAATTCCATTCAAAGAAGGATTAATTAGCAGCAAAAAGTTGATAGCTCTCCATGTTTTCTTCTCTGTCAAAGAACACCATCTGCACTGCCTTCCTGATTAATGAGCAGGTGGAGAAGAAGCATTTTCATCATGGTGTGCATTGAGGCAAACAAGAAGTGAATTTACTATTCCTAGAATATCCAAACTAAATGTTTTTTATATATGTTTACAGTCAATAAATATATGTAATTTTAATCTAAGTTTCGTACTTATTAGAGGTCTGAGTCACGATTTGATTCACATGTCAAAGATTTTCGAGGCATCGCAATGTATTGCATCCTCAATTTTCTATGCATTGCTACCCAAGCTGTGAGATAAATCTCTCTTTTTATTTAGAAAGTGCGGTAACACTTTATAATAACTACACACTATGAAGCATTAGTTAAGTATGAGTAAACACTTAATTCATCATTTATAAAGCATTGTTCCTACATTAACACTCATTAGTATACAATTTATATATATATCACAAGCCAATTATTAAGGAGTGTTAGATGATTAATAACATCCTTTATAAAGTGTTAGTAAATGATTAAGAACTTTTGTTTGTAATTGTTATGGTCTGGCTCAAAACCATAACAAATGTCATGCAAACTCAGGCAAGGAATTAACCAAACAAATACTTTTAATAAACAAAAGGCCAGGACATTTCAAATGTGCAACAAAAAATAAGCATTATCGTAATGAATGCCAGTAGGCAAAACGTGCCGCCAGTTCAACTACTGCAATATTGCTGCCAACACTCTGTGCAGCACGTCAGGTGTGTCAGGTGGGAAGAAGCCAGCTCTCCCTCAGGAAGGGGCGGGTCTTATAGGGCGAAGGCAGTGGCCAGCTGCCTCCAATTTCCTTGATGGCCTCACTCTCGAATCCAGGGACACTGAAAGAAAGACAGACACCACCACACACACACACACACACACACACACACACCCCCGGTAGAGGCCCTGGGGCCGTCACAGTAATATATATAATACGTCATTTACAAATGGGGAATCTATAATTTATAAAGTATGAAAACACAATCACGAAACACATAATAGACAAGCTTATTAATCAAGAATCAAACATTTATAACTGTTATAAATTGTATACTAATGCGTGTTAATATAGGAACAATGCTTTATAAATGATGAATTAAGTGTTTACTCACACTTGACTAATTCTTCATAGCGTGCAGTTATTATAAAGTGTTACCGAAAGTGCTTTCAAAAATCAGGCTGGACAACAGTCTAATATAAAAAGCTACACCTTTTCAATAGCAGTATCTCTGTGTGAGCCTCCTCAATACATAAACATTGCAAAAACAAAACGTAAAACCCTTCTGCAGTGCTTTACAAGTGTGCTGTAATCTACAAAATAAGGTGTTCCTCTATGGTAAAATAAGGTGTTCAGGTAGCACCTCTATGGTATTTTTCATTGCATGAAAAACGAACTTAGTTAGTTTCTTTTACTTTCTCATAGCTTCTACTCGAACAAGGTTTAAGTAACTGCATCTTCCGACCGGGTTAACAACACCATGGCTGAATTTCAGCCTGCATGCACTTTTTTTTGTCAGCCTAACATTATTAACAACAGAGCAGCTAACATTGGGAGCGAGTGCCACAAGCTAGCCGACAGCAGAGTGCCATCGCTCTGTTCTGCACACAAGGAGTATGTGTAATGTGTAAGCTCCGCCCTCGGAGAAACAGAGAGATCAGAGGAGAGAATCAAACCGAGAAAGACTGTAGATGACAGCAGAAGAGACTCGCACTGAGCTCAAATGAAACCAAACTCCAGATTATATTCTGTCACCGCATCAATGCAGAGTCGTTCAAATCGCGATGCATCTTAGAATCGAGAAATTTCCCCACCTCTAATACATCTAAATATTTTTTTAGATATTCAATTAACTGAAGAGTTTTATTATAATTTTTTTTTTTATCGTATGTAAAACAAATTATTTCATAAGAGTGCCGAGAATTATAACAGTAGTGCCAACAGTGTATCTGCAAGCTTGATTCAAACCATTGTAATGTACAATAGAAAAAGAGCATGAACCTACTTTTGTAGGCAGGGCACTGATTTGTGTCCTTCTCTGTTCCAATGCTAGAGAAAATGAAGAGGGCCAAGATTGTGATCATTTGTGATGTCCTGAGGGGATAAAACCTGGGGCTTCTCCTCCTCTGAGGAATCAAATTGAATTTGTGGAATCTGATGCTTTTCCCATTTTACACGAAATACGTGTGATTTGCATCGCTTGCAATTTTCTTTATCTAGAATATGTTTAGTAGACTGTCTACATTGAGGAGATTATTGGGCATCATACCGGGGACAGATGCATACTTTGGAATCATTTTTATAATGGCTTCCACTAACAACAATACATTAGTAGCCAAGCTTCAAGCTGACTGTAACCTGTCGGCTCACAATCATTAGTAATTTGTGTACACAACATAATATACTGTCATATCTTTCCAAAACTGAGTAGAGGTCTGTGTGTTAACACTCGATCCACTTTCTTGAGTTAGTATATTATGTGAGTAGTCACTCAATTACTTCTGATCCTACTCTGTAGTGTTCATTATAACAGAATTTATTTGACTTTTTCCAGAGAAAATCCAGTAAGTCTGTACTCGAGAGCCCCTCCCTCCTGGGACGGCACGTCCCTGAACTACAAAGCAGGGATTTTCTTAATTTTTGAAAGGAGCAAGTTTATCTTAAAATGGAGCGTTCCATTGCTTTTTTAAGACAGGATGGCAGCTGTGGGATGAACAACCCAGCAAGAGCACTCAAGCGTATGTACACCATGCTCGCTGCTCCACCATTTCCAATTCCACCATCACACTCCCTAAGATTAGCAGGAAAACTTGTGAGAAAGCGTGCTGTTGTTTGTGTGAACATACAGATGTGTGTTTTCACCCACTTGTACGTGCATTTCAGGTGTGTTCACTGTGAAAACGTTGCCTGAGGAGTGACTGTAATTAGATGGGTTCAAATATGTTTGTTGGTGGGTAAGGCTCGGCACTTGAGGATTCACATGACTGCTAGCAGCGTGCACTGATGAGGGAATGCAATCAACCCCCCCTGACGAATAGAGAACAGGACTTAAGAGACATGTCTGCAACGAGGTATTTGGATAACAGCAAGGCAAACTATGGCATCACAAGTAACATTAATAAGGAAGCGGAGCAGATGTGGGATGAATCACTGACAATCATGTGTACCAGCCGTGTCTAGAACTGGAAAGGATGCACTTAGAATACAGATACCTGCCAGGTATGTCTGCAATAACCAATGGTGTAATGTTTGATTGAATGAATACAACCCACATTTGGCCAACCCCCTGTCTAGGCCGCAAGTGTATCAGACGTGTTTTTCTCTCACACATCTCACACAACAGATACTCTCTCATTTTAACCTATGGAGATGTCTCCGCCAGCTCTGTGCAGGCGCATGTCTCAGCGGATGTTAGTTTCGTCAGCTGATAGCCAAACACACCGTCCAAAACAATAAAAGTGAGCAAAGCGCCTGAGTTATCACTTATGACCAATACTGGCCGGAGGCCGGTTTAGAGCAGTGAGTGAGTCAGCAGTCAATCAATGGCAGTGGCAGAATCAAAAAGGCAATAGGAAGTTGTTTTGAGAAAGTGTGAGTTAGTGCAAGCAGGAGAGGTCCTGCATGCAATCATAAATGAGCACCCAAAATATAATGCAGTTTGGTGCAGCAGAATGTGAGATTAACCGTGGACAGACACAGCGATGCTCTCTCTCACACACACACACACACACACACACACACACACACACACACACACACACACACACACACACACACACACACACACACACACACAATCTCATTATCTCCTGGCTAAAATAATACAAGTAGTAGCTACTGCTATGGTTATAAGGCTTACATTAGGCTCTGTTTCCACTTGGCTTGTGTTTCTTTCAACCTAAAAATGTTGAAGGTCAAATGAAGAATAAGTTTGTAACAATGTCTATATATATATATATATATATATATATATATATATATATATATATATATATATATATATATATATATATATACTGTACATACATAGATTATCTTCTGCATTTAATACCCCCATTACAGTTAACAGAATCACTACAGTGCTTGCACAGCTGGAAATGGAATATATGATCTTTAAATTAACTAAACAGAGTTTCACTCCATTAATATCATATACAAATAAAGCCTTTCTAATTGATACAGCACAGGTGTTTGTTAGTCAGGAAGGCTTCATGCAATAAGTTAGGGGCTTGGTATTAATTACCTTAGGGATTTGCTAATTTATATTCTGCCTCTAAAAGTCTCTTGTTGATATTAGGGTGTGTGTGTGTGTGTGTGTGTATGAGTGAATAAGTGTACTGTATATGCTGAAAAGTGGTTTGATGAGGGTGTGGGTAAAGAATCAATACAGATTTAATGGGAAACAGGATGTCCTCAGGTAAAATTCAGGCCAAAATACTGCATGGAATTCGATCTGCGGGATCAGTTAATGCGAGTTGAATGGAGGACGGAGAAAAATGTAAAGAAAGCCACTCCATCTAGACCCTCGTGTCCACTTTTGTTCTTGAAGGTCAGAAAGCTTGTTATAGTGGACAAACATTAGATGTCCAATGGTGCTGCCTTCTCATTAATCTCTTTTTCTCATCTCAGGCAAAACCTTTAAAAGTGGTCCCACACACTGACGTAGTACATCAACAGTCCAAATCTCCTCTGATGTAGAGCTTCACAAGGTGATGCATCTAAAAAGATTGGTGGCTCATCCTTTATCGAACAACCAAAAGTTTAGAAATCAGACCTGCCACCTCCGACTGCCTGAAAACAAGCTGGGTATCTACAGGGCCCTCCCACTGGTCACGCAATTTTCATGATTATTGACATGGTTGAATCATTAAATGGTACACAGTAGAGCCAGGCCAAAACATATTTAATTCATATTTGGTGGAGACATGGCAATTCTAGTGTATAATCCTGACACCTTGAAACCAACTTGTTCTGCAATTTTCTTTTTGTGCTTGAAAAAGATTTTGGGGGCTCAAACGCAGCAAGCAGAGAGACATCTGGTTTCAAAACGTATAGCCGCCCTTCAAGACTGCGGCCGACGCACTACCACACCTCGCTGAATTGAATTGTTTTGCTCTCATGTGCAATAACATTTCAACAAGCCTGCATGTTATTATTCAACCTGTAATAGTTTTAATCAGAAGTGCTGCACTAAATGTAGATGTTATTGTGCAACGCTAAGGTAATACACTGAATTAATGCATTGTGCTTGTACTAGTGTAGATAACTGGAAGCACATTTCAATTATAAAAGATGGAAACCAACTCAAACCTCAAATCAAATTTCGCTGAATATTTTATCCGTGCTGTCTGCACCCCGGAGTGCAGAGGACTCCCGGACTACCTACACTCATGGTCAGCTGATGAAATTATCATCAGCTGTAAGATAACGTCAAATAGTGTTAAAGAACTGCAGAGTGTCACTAGTTTTCAATAATCTTCTAATAATGTGCATATATCACCAAGTACAATTTTAGTCTTCATTCAGTGTTTGTGAGTAAAATCGCTGCAGTGTACACAACTTTACTAATTCATTTATGGTTGTAATATTTAACCAGCTGCGCACATTTACAGGTTGATTTAGAATTCATACAATTAAATTGCACAGAAGCAGGCGTACACATGGTTGTATAAGTCTGTTTTTTTTTTGGACATTTTCAGCTTTTGTGCGCACGTACACTTTTAGTATAGATGCTACACACTGTTTTATGAATGAGACCCCAGAACACTGGAGACCGGAGTTTGCATTCTACATTCTGTGTGATGTTAGTTTTAGGCTTAAAAACATCTCCCTGTCAACCAATGAAATCACACCAGTGCAGCGGAGACAAACAGAAGAAAGACAGAGGAGAGTCATTATGTCATGAATTAAGGCTGCCACCACACTCCATTTTACAGAGTTACAAATGCACTACGCACTGGAGTCCACCGACGAACTGTCGTCTAATGGATGTAAACATTGAAAGGTGGAGGACATTAACTCTTCCCTCCTACTATTCCACACCAGAGATGTTAATGTCCCACCTCCACCAAAACACCAACACATTGGATTTGTATTCCCATACACACTGCATTACATGTTTTGGAAATGTTTTTGCCTATCGTGCTTGACTTCATTGCTACCACTCTGCATGTTAATGTCCTTTTGTGCATTCACTAATGCATTCTTAATGTGGATAGGATTCAGAACTGGGCAACAATGAGTTTCAATGTCTGCAAACGAATTCCTCTAAAAAAGTTGCAGTAGTTCAAACAGGATATTTATAAAATGTTGATCTGAGAGCTTGTATTTTCCTAGAGCGTCCAAATTAACATGCGGTGCCTCACACATCATTTGGTAGTCACATTTTAATTGCTCTCCATTAATTACATATTCTGAGTGAGCAGTGGATTTGCATAGATTTCACAAGTGTGACCTACTGTTCTGTTGTGTGGGTGAAAAGGTTCCGCTCACTACGATACGATATGAATACAGTATGCAGTTGCAACCTGCTCCGCCAGACTACACCACTGTAGGCTTGAGCGCTTTCAGTATGCGCCGAGGCCAGGCCGAGTTGAGGTTCAGGGTGGTTGTGGTGGACGTTCCGTGTGTGTTTCTACTTAACAATATCTTTATTTTTGTTCAAAAATTACACAGCAGGATTTGTGGAACGATTCCCTTGATAACCAAATGTTTAGTGTTCTCTTAGATTACAAACCTCTTACAGTTTAAGAACTTCTTTAAAGCTTCAGCAGTCACTATCTGCCGCAGTGGATTGCCGAAATCAGCAGTTTGCCTTTTTACAGTTTGGTTTTTAATCCAGTTTGTCGTGTTAATTGTTATTTGAATGGCCTTAAACACATGTCCCTCAGTATTTAAAAGACACTGGTTTTGCCAATTAGGGAAGAAAACGGCCTCTTATTAGACTTGTGCCCGTTGACAATCGGAACATATATCTGCGTTTGAAGGGATGAGCGATGATTGTTTCTTCCTATGGCGATACTAAGGTGATTTTAAGTAACTCTAGGAACTAAAATGTTATAAAAATAATCTCTAGAATCTCTAGAGTGCATTTAGAGATGAGTTTTGGTGGCGCGGCATGTGTAACGCTAGACGTCTTTTTGCGACCTTGTAACTTAAAGGATTGTTGTTCCTCTCCGGTTTTTGGATGGTCAACTGAATTTCCAATGATGGAAACAAACAAGAGCTCTGAGAACCTTTGGTAGTTTATTATACACAGCTGCAATGTGTTACTGTTTGCAGTCGCACAAAGAGGTCTTGTTAGCAGTCTGCCAACTTTGAAAAGTTGTTTTGATTTTGACAAAGAAGTCAAAGCGATATCGTTTTGCATTCAATATTTTGTCTTTTGAAAAAAGAACAAAACGGGAAACTAGCTCTAAAAGCTGATCATGTCCTTGACTGCAAATTCCAATTCAATCCTGACTGAAAAGACAAAAATGTGCACTCAAGACAGCTTTTGTGTCGACACATTGCTGCATATACGCCATACCATTGACTACCTGTTGACTTTCAGTTCTTTTTCTCTGAGAGCTCCTTGACTGCAAACACCAGCACTGGCTCCTTCTGAAATGCATCTCCCTTTTTCTCTTCTTTTTTTTTATACCCCTGGGGCAGTGGAGGCCATTCTGCTGTCCACAGCACATTCCCAGGAAAATACCTGTGGGGATCCTTTTCTTAGTGGCAATGCCATCACTCCAATCATCGGTCCCCTGAGTGCCACTGCGCTATACCTGTCCTGGCAAGCAGGGAGGCACTGCAAATGCAATGGCATATCATGACTTGCTGTAAGGGATCCCTACGGAGAATGTACGAGACTGATATGTTCAGTTGGGAAATAAAAAACGAACAAATCAGTAGATATTGTGTCAGAATAGTAATAGTTAAAGTAGACAGAACTAAATATTTGGTTATTGCAAAGCTTAACATAATTGAAAATGGTTTTATTTTGACATTCAGCATTGCAAATAAGCATTTAGCAGTGAAATGTATCAAACTAAAACTTTCTCCTAAGAATCTCACAGTTGGCGTTCTTGAGGCCTTATGTCTCACAGTTGATTTCTGTTATATTATTTTTCACCCATGCACTGTATTTATGCCATGGGATGCTGAGAAATGACAACACTGATTAATCGGCTTGCTTTCGTTGTTTTTTCCCCCATTTTGTACATTAACATTTGCTCCAACTTCTCAGCACATACTGTAGGATACTCACTTCAATTTGACTCTTTTATATGAATGGCTTTACTTGTTAATGAAGTCATTGTGTAAAGACTGTGTTCTCTTAGCTCGAATCAAACCAAAACAATGTTCTGGGACCCAAGAGGAATCTCCCTATGTCATTAATTCATTTTCTTCTATTCTTAATTCACTGATATCAAACATGTCTCTAACTTTGTGCAGAATTCTGTCACTCTTCCTGTTGCATATTTTATTCCTCCTTTCATTCATTATTAATGCCTCAAGAGCTTTCTCTCACAGAATGCTCGAATCTTAATTTAATATATATGCTGTCTTATTTCTGGTTTAAAGGAGAGAGGGAAAACATATCGAATAATTTAAGTAGAAAATGCCATTACCAGACTAATTCAAAAATATTTCTTGTCAGTGCTTTCTTAAACGTGACATGAGAATGAAATCCCCCATGACAACAAAAATCCTAATATATGACTTCCATTAATGTCATCATGCATAGTGATTTAAGAGCATTACAGGGTTTTGCATGACTTCCAGTTTTGGTATTAGCATTGTGTGTTTTTACTTACTTACTTTCACGATTGGCTATTCATTTAATAATAAAGGCCAACTCAGTTTGCTGCACATTGAGGCCGTATTCCTACACTACCATAGTAGTTATTTTAGTAAAAAGCATTAACGTATGTTCTTGCACATTTATGATTGGTGAAAGTGGTCCATCTTTCTCTTTGTGTTTGGATAAAACGTCTTTAGTAGAAGATACAAATAGTTCATTGATTGATTTAGGTGATCATTTTGTATGAAAAAATGTATATGTGACAGCTTTTATATTTATTTTGCATCATTATAGTATTTAGGAAAAATCTCATTGATCAACAAAACAAAAGGTATAAACAGCCACATTTAGACTAAAGGCTATCTGTTATTAATTTATTTTATTTGTTTATTTATTTGATCTGAATTGTAAGTCGCTTTGGATAAAAGCGTCTGCTAAATGACTGTAATGTAATGTATTTTGCAGGGACAATGCACACCAATCAACAGTGAAACTATAAGTGAGCCAGAGTTAGCCTGAAAGGCTAGTTTTCATCTGCTGTCCCCGGCCAGATGTTTGAAGGCAGCCTATCACCTTCATATTCATATTTTAAGACTTTACTTATGTTGATATTAAAATCTGTGACATGGTTACTTTATTCCATGATAACATGTAGATCTGTCAATATTTACTATTGGGTGAAGAAGTTCTTTACAAAAAAATGAGGCTTTTCTTCCTTTACATCAGTCATTGGTAGAAAAGTCCAACTATTGTTTTCATAAAATAATGCCAAAAACTGTGAAAAAGAAGACCTGTGGTATTGAAGCAGAGCTACAGAAACACAGATGGCTTGTTACAGATGGACGAGTTTTGAATATCTTCACCCGCTTCAAGAAAATGTGGCGGTACACACCGGCGTGCCAACTACATGTGATCAACATTGTTGGAGGGCTCAGAGTCAGTGATGTCTTCACATGCCTGCACACTATTAGTTACACTGATAGAATGACATTTTGTGGCAGCAGTTCTCTTCCAGGATCAATACAGCCTTTTTCCGATAGTTGAGGAGGTAGAATTGAGGTTGAGTGTTGTTATTAAGTAAAAGCAGTGAAGTGGACCACCTCTAATCCAGTCAGTTGTCAGGGCAATAGAATAGGAAAATACATGTGTTTAAGGAAGACATACTGCACAGCTTCTTTTTTAACTCTAATACCTGTTATATTGGGGCACACCTCTCAGGAGTGCTGGACTCCAAGTTATGAATACTACCACTACTATGTTGTTAAACCAATAAGGACCTCTCTGTTGACTTATCATAAACCAGTACCGCCACTTTATTGCATCGGCTTCACATTGGAGCGATAGAGTAAGTAGGAAAAATATACAAGAATATCAGTACATGACTGGCAGCAACAGAGAACAGTTCTAGATCAGAGACACTTGTGTCCTCGGTCATAGACATGACTGTCTGTTTGTGAGGCTTCAACCAGACAGCTGGCAGGTTGGACAGATTGTTCAGTCATATTCAGTTCTGTAGTGATATTTTTTTTCTGTTCGACCCTCAACACCCAGTTTGTAGCAGTTGCCATTGAGAATGACAAACTACCGGAGAAACATCTGTTATTGCTAACTTGCTGTTGCGAAATGTCAAGGTGCTTGCTTTTGAATTTGTAGAGAAAGGCAAAGAGAGAGAGAGAGAGAGAGAGAGAGTGTGTGTGTGTGTGTGTGTGTGTGTGTGTGTGTGTGTGCGTTTGTATGTGTGAGAGGTAGATATTATTTATGCAAAAGCTGAATGTAAAAAACTGTCATTAAGGTTACTTCTGTTTCGCCAGTTCCGAGCGCTCCGCTTGCTGTCGTGGGTGATGCTCTTTGTCATTGCACCAAGTAATATACAGAAAGGTAAAGGAAGAAGTGACGCTGAGAAAAGGCCAAAACCTTTACAGACATTAAGCATTATGTCTAGAAATGGATTAGTCCGTAGCCCATATACCAATCTAGTCAAGTAAAAGTTGTGAAATAAAGGCTGAGATCCTATGAAAACTTTTACACCCTTCATTAGTAATCATCCATTGCATACAATTAATGCACACAGTTCCAAAACTACTGTGGCATTTGGCCTCATGATACAATTATAGGGCTGATGAGTTCTCTCTAAAGCCAAGAAAAGCGTCTGATAAAACAACCATAACTCTAACCTAAACTAGCCACAAACAGCTGTTTTCTGCTTCTATTTTAGAAATATTTGGAATGTGGTGCGCTCTGTGACAGCTATCTGTATTTAATGTAACACACAAGCTTTCCAGATACCTGTAAGTGTCGGACAACTACTGAACTCCATCATTGTACAGTAGCTGAAACAGACATAATCTCAAAACAATGCATACCTTTTGTTATATATATATATATATATATATATAAGAAATATATTAAAATCGTAAATATTTCACTTGATAAGCACTCTTAATTTGTGTGTGCTTACATATAGCCTTTTGGTAACTGTAAGCACAAGCTTGGCTCCTGCCTTCAGCTGCAAAGATATGCATACAAAGTTAGCTGTTAGTTGCTGAGATTGTTTTTTTTCCCTTTCTCTTGGAAGTGAACCAGACCAGAATGAACTTCAAGCCCTGGCCCAACATCCTACTTGGGTCTAGCCTGGGGATAAAACATACGACCGCTGGCTATCGAGTCACTGTGCTGAGGTGAGCCACAAATGGCCATGTCACTCCATTGCCTTAGCTTTGCCCTTGCCCAGAGCAAAGATAGGTGAAGAACAACATCTGCAGGCGCATGTCCTTCATCTAAGATGTTGGAGTGCGGCCCACAAAGACGGTGGTTTGGTGACCGTCCAATTCCTGTGACTTTTTTGTTTCATCCTGTTCGCACTTTCTCGATACACCTGCCAGACATGCCGGTAAGTTAACTTAAAGTTATGACACTTTCAATTTCTGTATTAAATCAAATCCTAATTTGCTATTCATGAATGGCATTTTGTTCCAGAATAGCCTTTTGAGTGTATTTACATTCAGTAATTACGGTAGGATTTTTCTTTGTAAGCATTCAACTGGCAAATCACAAGGTTGCTTTCATTTCAGAAGCCAGATCAATGCTAGATATTGCAGATCAGTTATACATTGTAATAAAACGAGGGATCAACCAAAGTGAGCTCCATCTCCTCAGCGAGGTTGTTGTTTGAAATATTACTTTTTCAATTGAAATTGAATATTGTGAGTTTGTTTGTCTGCTGTGTTAACAGTAGCCACTCAAGGAGTGTTTGCTGCCGCCAGAAATCTGGGACCTAGTATTAACCTGCTCTCGCTGTCGCCACCACTAACCACGGCTGTTGCCATATCAGCCAGGACTTTATTATAACTCTAATCCCAGTAACGTGCTAATCATTTTCGGGGGAAAACATTTATATTTTATTGGTATTTTTCTAATTATATCAGATGTTCACATGACCAATTTTTCCTAATAACACTTGGTCAAATATCCAGGTCACGGTCACATATTTTTGGATATTAAAATGAAATGAAATGAAAGCACATTCCATTTCACACAGAGTGGTTAGGCATAATTTGTGACGCCTGTTTGCAGTTTAGTGAAGACAAAACAATTTCACTTCACATGTGGGTGTTTTCAGATAGACAGCCAGCAGTGTTTATAGTCACGCACTTAATTTAGAATTGCTCTCTGCAATGGCACAGAGGGGGAAATATAAAAGTCCCGTTTGGAGGACTCCAAAGGTTTTTTTATTCATCAGTACTTCATTTGTTTCACTTTTGCACAGTGACTTCTAAGATGAGGCAGCAACTGCAGCAGAGATAAGACTAATATGGAGTTGACAGATAATCCTGTGATTTGACACACTGCTTTGCAATTCCAGGGACATCTTGTGTTGATGCCTGGTCAAAGTTTAGGTGGCCGGAAGTCAGTGGATGTCATAACAAGGATTCAATACATAAATTATACTTTGGCTGAATTTAATAGTGCAAAATAATTCATTCATGACGGTAGAGGAAAACAAATATTTAAACAAACGGTCTTGTAAGCATGTGTCTTTGTCCCAATGATTATTTATTTTTACATTTCAATACATGCTCCAGCGATATCGCAGTAGAGAACAAAACAGCTGAAAAGATTTAAAGTCAATGTGCACACAATCTAAAATAAATGAAGTGTGTGAAACATCCATAACACATACTGCTTGTTTGTTAAAAGAAGCAAGCTACAGCAATTTCATGTGCAACAAGGCAGTTACTGTTTTTAAAGCCTAGTCCAGTTTATTGCTCTGGAAGGTGTTCTCAGGTTTATATTAAAGCACCGTGCACCTTAGTAAAATATGGAGAGGACGTTGATAAGGGTCTCAGCATCCAATTTCAAAACTGAAAGAAACATTCACTCCAGTCAACACAGTTGAGAGAGACGTGGATGACTGAGCTTCGCTAAAGGCTTCCTTTTCTACAAGACCAAAATATGTAGTGTGAAGTGGAAAACTATGGAACAACTGTGGAAGAACTGTAATCTATGTACAGTAATGTTGTCTTTAATGAGCACTCCCTCTCTCTGCGTGCTGTAATCCAAACTTCTATGATGTAGCGGCTCCGGCTGCGCATGCATGTCAGCGCTAACACTGCAAGCTCCGTCTGCCTGTCGGCGTTGTTCGTTCGCGCCGTTAGCTGCCAGCCGCCGGCTCGGCTGTCGCCATGTTGAGATGAGCTCCGATCTTCAGCACCTTTTTCTTATACACACAGAGAATAGCATTGGCCTTGCCCTTTATTGAAACTAAGATTGTCAACAATCTGTAAAGGAATCTCAAGGTCAGTTTGGAAAATTGCAAGCACAGATAAGAGTACCAATAATAAAAGAAAATTGTTCACTTACTGATTATTGGAGATTAAGTGAAAAAAAACAACACACACAACTCTTACACCTAAAATGTTCATGCAATGATTGAAGAGATTCGCTTAACAATCAATACCAAAACTGTTGTAGTTCAGGGCACCTAAAATGACGTGGTTGAGGCTAGAAAGAAAACAAACAATTCAAACACGCGTTCACCATTCCAATCGCTGCCTTTGCTGCAGTATCTACATGTCACACTCCTTTCTGTATTGGAACTCAATGTATTACACTTAACAAGATCAGCGCAATGCCTAAAAGTTGTTGT